>NC_135726.1:44953819-45222735 GCF_964656455.1 Halichoerus grypus | reverse complement strand
TATTCTTAAATAGATTTTTTCAAAAGATTTTATTTATTTATTTGACAGAGAGAGAGAGACAGCGAGAGAGGGAACACAAGCGGGGGGAGTGGGAGAGGGAGAAGCAGGCTTCCCGCTGAGCAGAGAGCCCGATGTGGGGCTGGATCCCAGGACCCTGGGATCATGACCTGAGCTGAAGGCAGACACCCAACTGACTGAGCCACCCAGGCGCCCCAATATATTTTAGTATTCTTAATGGCACTTTTTCCCCTGCTGTTTCAAGAAGGGGTCCCACATTTTCATTCTGCACAGTCCCCACAAATTAGGTAGCAATCCTGATTAGAAGGCACTCTTTCAGTCTTTCCAACCTTTCCGGCATTCAATTCCTAGATGGATTCCTATTTTCTTCCCTGAACACTGATGCTACGGCTGCAGATAACAGGGGACAGCTGGATGAGTGGCACAAGGGCGGCCACTCCCTGAGGACGCTCAGAAATATCTAGAAGATAGAAGTAAGACAAGCACTGAGGTCCTCCTTTATTAAATGTGTGGGAGGGAGCCTGGGTGGCTCAGTTGGTTAAGCGACTGCCTTTGGCTCAGGTCATGATCCTGGAGTCCCGGGATAGAGTCCCACATCGGGCTCCCTGCTCAGCAGGGAGTCTGCTTCTCCCTCTGACCCTCTTTCCCTCTCGTGCTCTCTATCTCTCATTCTCTCTCTCTCAAATAAATAAATAAAATCTTTAAAAATGTGTGGGAGTGAGCAAATGAGAGAACATTTGGATTACATTTCCTTCAACAAATATTTATCAAATCCACCCATGTGCCAGTTGCTAGGGTTGCAATGGAGTCTAAGTCAACAGATGGATAAACAGAAAAGCTACACTGTTTTCCAGGGTGACAAACTGAGCACAGAGGTGGGGTAAAGACAGGAAGCAGCAAAGATAGTTGCTATGCAGCCGAGTCATTTTGTATGCATGTTTAACAAATGCAGAGTCAAATATGGATTCACAATAAACCAAGACATCACACACACACACACACAAATACCCATTCAAACAAGGAAAATTATGCTGCCCTCCACTCCACTCAAGGAGTGAACAGCATATGCTCCCGAGGGAGTATGAGATATGGGAATAATCTACTACTTCCTTGGTTCCCATGTCTCACCTGGATGAATGTGTGTTGAGTGTATTTTTCATACAACATGGTCCCTAAATCCAAACTTAACATCAATGGTGAGCGAAAGCCACAGCAATCTGTTTCAACACGGGAGGAAAAAGGACTGTGCTCGACATTATGAAAGATGGAAAAAAAAAAAAAGATGGTATCTTACCTTCCAATATGGTGTCATCTTAAGGTATTTTCTTTCTTTTTTTTAATTACTTATTCATTTATTTGACAGAGAGAGCACAAGCAGGGGGAGCGGCAGGCAGAGGGAGAAGGAGAAGCAGTTTCCCTGCTCAGCAGGGAGCCAGATGTGGGACTTGATCCCAGGACCCTAAGATCCTGACCTGAGCCGAAGGCAGATGCTTAACAAACTGAACCACCCAGGTACTACCCTTAAGGTATTTTCTTTCTTTCTTTTTTTTTTTTAAAGATTTTATTTATTTATTTGACAGAGAGAGAGACAGTGAGAGAGGGAACACAAGCAGGGGGAGTGGGAGAGGGAGAAGCAGCCTTCCTGCGGAGCAGGGAGCCCAATGTGGGGCTCGATCCCAGGACCCTGGGATCATGATCTGAGCCGAAGGCAGACGCTTAATGACTGAGCCACCCAGGCGCCCCTCCCCCACTAAGGTATTTTCAAGGGAAGTTTTAACTATACACTATTTTCACCTCAGGCGCTGACTTGAAGGAATCCAGGTACAAGGAGATTCCACTGTGCCCAGGAGCCAATCATTGCTGGCTTTGTCCTGACCCCCCCTCCTGTCCCCCTACCTTTCCTGCTGCCTAGTAGTTGAGACATCCTGTCAATGCTGACTGGACTTCACCTTTCATGCCTAAGCTGCCAGAGACCGAGGACATGGCCTAGCACAGAAACAATCAGGTCCTCTTTCTCAGCATTTTGAACAAAAACTATAGAAAAGGTTGGTCAGGAGACTATTTTCATTTGAAATTTAAAGATCATGCCGTTTAAGAGTCACCAAAGAGATCACTGCAAGCCAATGTTATAAGGGAGCAGAAATTATAAATAAGCAGACATCGTTGGTCTCAGAACAGAAAGAAACAGACAATGTGGAATGTGACTGAATCACATTGTTGTTTTGTTTTTTTTTTTTAAAGATTTTATTTATTTATTTGACAGAGAGAGACACAGCAAGAGAGAGAACACAAGCAGGGGGAGTGGGAGAGGGAGAAGCAGGCTTCCCGCTGAGCAGGGAGCCCGATGCGGGGCTCGATCCCAGGACCCTGGGATCATGACCTGAGCCGAAGGCAGACGCCTAACGACTGAGCCACCCAGGCACCCCATATTGTTGGGTTTTTTAACATTCATCTTTATTAATTTAATAATGTGAACGTGCACGTGAGGTATAATGGATTAGAGACAGATTTCTTTCTTTTCTTTTCTTTTTTTTATTTGAGAGAGTGAGAGTGAGTGAGAGGGAGAGAGAATCTAAAGTAGACTCCGCACTGAGCACAGAGCCTAACGCGGGGCTCGATCCCACAACAGCGAGATCATGACCTGAGCCGAAACCAAGAGTTGGATGCTTAACCAACTGAGCCACCCGGGCGCCCCTAGAGACAGAATTCTTATTAAATACTTCAAAGTAAGGGGCGCCTGGGTGGCTTAGTTGGTTAAGCCTCTGCCTTCGGCTCAGGTCATGATCCTAGGGTCCTGGGATCGAGTCCTGCGTCGGGCTCTCTGCTCAGCAGGGAGTCTGCTCCGTCTCCCTCTGCTCCTCCCCCTACTTGTGTGGTCTCTCTCTGTCTCAAATAAATAAATAAAATCTTAAAAAAAAAAATACCTCAAAGTAAGTAAGTGCATCAGCTCCCTCTGCCCTAGTCCTTACTCTTAGGGCGATGTGATGAAAGCCAGGTCAATTGTCCTGTGTGAGTAGCCGGGTGGCCCATGGGCAAGAGACAATGAAAAATAATTTTTCTCTGCTTAACAATGAGAAGGAGGCAGCTCTGTGCCTACAGATCTATGCGGGGAGACCAGAAGAGACACTGGTGCAGTGAACCAGGAGGGAGAAGACAGGGTGGCCTGGACCAGGGTGAAGGAGCTGGGGAAAAGAGGTGAATGGAAGTGAGAGACCCAGGATCCCTCCTCAGGAATTAGGAATGGGGAAGTAGGGAACAATGCTGAAAATTGGAAGCAGTTGGCCACACCAAGCCCTGTCCCATGAGAGGCCAACTCAAATGCCTACCAGGACAGGGCAAGGAATATGAATAAGTGAAATAGGTATAAGGTATTAGGGGTTGGTGGGGACTTGGGTGAAGTGGAAATGCATGTCCCTATGTCAGTAGCAAACTACCCCAAATTTAGTGACTTCAAATAATAAGCATCTATTAATTTCTCCTGATTTTGTGGGTTGGCTGGGCAGTTCTGATCCGACTCAGCTGGGGCTGGGTGGTCTAGGATGCCCTCAGTCATGCCATGTCTTGGTCTCAGCCGGAGCAATGGGGAGTGCCGGTCTCGGTGCCTCTTGTCAGCCAGCAGGCTAGCCTGGGCTTGCCCACACGGCGGTGGTCACAGAGTTCAGAAGAGTAGCAAAAGAGGGCAAGTCTCCATGCACAAACATTTTTCAATCCTGTTCGTGTCAAAACGGCTAATGTACTATTGCTTTTGGCCAAAGCAACATGGACATTCCCTTATCAAGGCTGACTTGGCTACTGTTAAAGAAAAAATTTATTCTGACACTTATTAAAATGCCAAATGCCCTTTACTCAGGACAATTGCAATATAAGGACTACTGCAAGGGAGTTTTTTTGCAGTGGGGTAGAGAGATTGGGCTCAACTCTGAATACAAGGAAAAGTGGGATTTAGAGCCAAAGGGGGTGGGGCCAGTGGATGGAAAATTACTAAGAGGGTAGGGTAATTCTTTGCTAAATAGACCTAACAGAATTCTTGCTGAAGGCCGGTCAGGGTGACCAAATATTGCCTGGGGGTTGGCGTGGGGGGCAGGGGGAATGAAGAATTTGGTCAGGTGTCAAGGATGATGAGGTGTAGGGTTTCAGGAGGTTCTGGTTAAACTGACTTAGCAGGATTCTTGCTAAAACTGGACTCTATAAGGATAGACAGAGAAGCTCAAGGTCAGGCCGAGTCAAGCAAAGGGCTCAGAGGTGCAATAGATAACTGACAGTCTACCTCTGCCTGCTCAGCTTCCCTAAGCACCCATCTAAACACATTTGAGCTGTCTTAAAGTAACAATAAAACTCTGTATTTTTACCTATCCCTGTTCCAGGTGAAGGAGTTTTACTTTTCCCCAGAATGAGAAGAACCACAGTCTCAACAGTCATTGTATCCATCACAGCCTATAGTAATCACTCCTCAAATTCTGTCACAAAACTTATAGTAATTATTGAGCAAAGATTCATCTGTTAAATTAGCCTACTGTAGCGTTTAAATGGAAAAGTGTAAGGTATTAAATTTACAAGCATAGTTTGAAAGTGTTAGAGTTTAATTGTTATAAAAGCCCTCTTTAAAAAGAGATTGTTAAACCCTTTTAGACTATGTCACAATCATGACTAAAATCATTAGGGCAACTGTACTTAACCCTGGCGGCACATCAGGATCAAATAGTATGAATATAGAGGTGCCTGGGTGGCTCAGTCACTAAGCGTCTGCCTTTGGCTCAGGTCATGGTCCCAGGGTCCTGGGATCGAGCCCCATATCTGGCTCCCTGCTCCGCGGGAAGCCTGCTTCTCCCTCCCCCACTCCCCCTGCTTGTGTTCCCTTCCTCGCTGTCTCTCTGTCAAATAAATAAAATCTTTAAAAAAATAGATATGAATATAGATATATAATTTGTTTCTTAACCATCTTAAGGTAATAAGTTACAGATACAATACCTTTTACTCCCAAATACTTCAGCCTGTATTTCCTAAAAACAAGGACATCCTATTACATAACCACTGCACAATCATCAAAATCAGGAAATTAACACTGATACAATGTTATTGTCTAATCCACAGACCTTTTTTTAAAATTCACCCACTGTTCCACAAATAAAGTTTTAAATGATTTTTCCTAATCCAAGATTCAATCTATAAATTGTGGATCATCAGGTTTTTCCTTTTTTTTAAGCCCTTATCTGTTAGAGATACATATGTAAATATGAAATATGATGTTGGCATTTGCTTTAAAATACTTCAATAAAGGGGAAAAAGGAGTTGAATGGGGCAAATACATGAAAAACACTGTAATGGTGATCATTGTTGAAGCAGGTGATGGGTCCTTTTTCCCTGCTTTTTCTGTTTTGAAATCTTCCATAGTAAAAGGAAAATTAACTAAGTATAAAAATACTTGATATAGAACTCTGTTAAAAAGAAAAATCACAGGCCCAAGATAACTCACTTGTGCTAAGGCCCCACTTCAGTAAACCAAGACTTAATACCTAACCTAACTGTAGTTTCCATGCCCCAAGGAATTTACTGGTCAACACTAGGAGGTAACCCCATAAACCCCAACCATTCCCCTTAGGGGGGAAACCTAGCCTAAAACAATGCATTCTTTGCTGATTCCTACCCCCAGCCCCACCCCAGGGAGGCCTTTCAAGGCTTTTTTTTTTTTTTTCCTCGACAGAGACTCAGCGAGGGAGGGAACACAAGCGGGGGGAGTGGGAGAGAGAGAAGCAGGCCTCCTGCAGAGCAGGGACCCCGATGCGGGGCTCGATCCCAGGACCCTAGGATCATGACCTGAGCCGAAGGCAGACGCTTAACTGCTGAGCCACCCAGGCGCCCCCCGAGAGGCTTTTCAAAACTTTTCCCTTTCTGTAGCTTCAGGTGCTCCCTAACATTCACTAGATGAAATGCTGCCCAATTCATGAATCATTTAATGAAATCTTTCAGATCTTCACATTTACTCAGTTAAATTTGTTTTTTAACAAGCCTACCGCTAGAAAGCAGTAAAAATAAGGGCTCTTATTTGTTTCTGTGCAGTTGTTATTAGCTCAGTTATGCAATAATTTTGCAAGTTATGACCATGATTATAACTGTTAGCTCAGTTATGCTGTTCTATGAGCTCTTTAATGCTCTCAACACACCTCTGAAGAAGATCCTGACTTAGCCCCCACGTTACAGATACGGTAACTAAGGCTCGGAGGTGCAATCACCCCGTCTTTGTAGATAGAACAGAAGTTGGAACCCGTTTATCTGCTCCCTCACTCGCTCTCCAATACGAACTCCGGTAAGGATAGATCTGAGAGACCCCGGGAGAGGAACTGCACTTGCCCCAGACGAGTATCTCCGCAGAAACAAACCAAAAAATGTATTCCCTGGTTCCATTTACCTCTCTCCACTTGGACCAGCAGAAATTCCGAGTAACAGATGGATGCTTCGGACCTTTTGGCCCGGGGGGCGGGATTGGAGCGTCCCCTCGGCGCGCCTATTGCACGAATCCGAATCTGCCCGGCTTCCCCCACACCCCGCCCGCCACCACAGACCCCGGGACAGGGCTGTCACGCGGCGCGCCGAGGGCGTGGCCTGGGATTCCCGGGGAGGGGAGGGTGCTGTGTGTCCTTGGGCCGAGAGGGGAGGTGACTCCGGCCGAGGAGGAGGACGCAAAATGAGGGCCCTGCGGGTGAGGGCCCCCAAGGGCCGGGCAGGGGAACCTAACCCGGAAGCCCTCGCCCCAATACGAGACTCACTAAACATCCCGAGATCTGGGGCCTTGGAACCTGAGCCCCCCTCAGGGTTTGGGACTCCCTCCTAAACAGCCTGGGACCCTCAACCCCCGCCTCCTAACCCAAGGGCTTCTGAGACAGCCGGGGACCCCTAACATGGCCCAGCGCCCCGGTTTGAGCTTCTTCCCTTCATCCAGGGCCCCTTTAACATCTCGGGACGTAGGCCCTGGGAACTTAACACCGCTTCCCCTCCCCCGGACTTCTTAGGCAGTATGGAAACCCCACTAGGCACCCGGATCCAGGAGTGGATCATTCCCGGGACTTGGGCTCCTCCCGTTAATCTAGGAAACCCTCCCCACCAAAAAACAAAAAACCCCACCATCTCGGGACTTGGACCCGCAGAACAAGTGCCCCTTCTGGGTCTGCTCCTCTTCCAGGACCTCTAGACAACCGGGAAACCTCTAAGCCAGACTCTCTAGGCGCGAGTCTCCTTTTTCTGGGCCTTTCTTGGCAGAAGCCCTTCCCGCCCTCGCACTGGCAGTTCGGACCTTGCCTTTGAGACATACGCAAGGAATAGGGCAGTCCCGGTGTCCGGGCGTCAGAGAGCCCGTACCCTCTTCCCACCCCCCACAGCCAGGCCCTTTGGGGGACACCCTTTCAGGTGTCTCCGATACCCATCCACTCCCTCCTCGCCAGGTCTCCCAGGCGCTGGTTCGCTCTTTCAGCTCAACTGCCCGGAACCGCTTCCAGAACCGAGTGGCTGAGAAACAGAAACTCTTCCAGGTAGGCGGAGCAGGGGGGGGGGCGAGGGGGAAGAACCCAGACCCCAGGCTCGGTCCTGGAGCAGAGTAGGGGGAGACGGGATATAGGGATATAGTCCACAGAGCAACCTGTACCCGTTTCTCATCGGATGCCTCCACCACCCAGGCGGACAATGACCTCCCAGTGCACTTGAAGGGCGGGGGAGTCGACAACATCCTGTACCGAGTGACCATGGGGCTCTGTCTAGGGGGTGAGTACCGGACAGCCACCGCCTGAGCTGTTGGGGGAGGTGGCAAGGCTCGAGCTGGAGTGAGGAAGGGGCTGGTTCCCAGGCTGAGGTTTGGGGAGAGGGCTAGGGGCTGGGCAGGGGCTTAGGGGACTGAACTCTGAGCTGGCCAGGTTTGGGGATGGTCCAGGAGTCCGGGCTAGCAGATAGGGAGGGAGGACCTAGGGCTTGGGCTTCTGTCCCAGGAGGGGGTGTGGGGCCCAGGCAGGAATTGTGGAGAAAGCTGGCAGCCTGGTTTGGTTCAAGGCTAGGGGATTCTCCACCTGAAGTGCAGTTTGGGAAGGGAGCTAGAGTCTGAACTGGAGCTGGGATCCAGACTGATGATTGAGGAGCCTGCAGAGGGGCTTAAAAGCTGAGATGGGTCCAGGGAGGCGATCAGGATCTCACGCTGTCACCTTCCTCCCTCCCTAGGTACTGCCTATAGCCTGTATTGCCTTGCCTGGGCCTCCTTCCCTCACAAGTGAGACCAGGAAGCTTGCGGAACCTGAACAAGCATCAATAAATGTGCTGGCTTCTTGGGGAACCCAGTCCAGCTGTGGCCTCCATTTGTTTGTACCCCCCCCCCGGCCCCCGCCCATCCTCCCACCACCAAGGAATCGCCACACTAGGACAGCCCATTGCCCTAGCCCTGAGTCCCTCATGCTGGAGGATTACTGCTACTACAAGGCTACTCATGGGATATTGCTGCCTCTCAGCCCTCCTGAGGGGCTGGGGAGCCCAAACAGTACCCCTGGGCTGCCTCGCAGGGCCTGGGGATCTGGGATCATGTCCTGGAATTCGAGAGGGGCTCTATTCTGGGATCAGGCAGCCCCTCTCCCTGCAGAGGCTCGAGGGCGGGAAGGAAGATACTGAGCATGGTCCATGACACAACAGAGGCAGAGGTAAGTGAGGACAGACTCACTCAGGACAGAGCCAAGAGGGAGCAAGCATGGCCTTGGGGAACAGAGCGGGAAGAGGGGGTGCAGTACTGAGACCTCCCAAGGGCCTGGCTCTTGCAGCAGCAGCAGAGATTGCCCAGGCTTCTGGGTCCCAGTCTCAGCCTCCACAGGATCTGTAGGGGATCTCAGCAAGAATGTGCAGCTCAACTAGAATCCAGTATGAGAAAAAGGACAAAGACAAGAAGAGGACTAGGAAACACGCAGATCCAGGCCTGGGGATAGACATGAGACAGACCAAACCACCCCCATCCTCTAGGACCTAGACTTCCCTCTGCCCCCGACAGAGACAGAGCCACCCCTCAACGCTCAGAACAGGAAGCAGATCTCAGAGCAGCAACCGGGGTGCTTTTATTTCCTCCTGGGCCTGGCAGGCTGAGAGCCGAGTACAGACAAAGGCACGGGGCCGCCTGGGCCTGTTAGGGCCTAGAGTTTGGCTGCCAGGGTGGTATAAGTGTGAACAGGTGTGCCAGAGTGTGTAGGGACTGGAGTGACCCTCCTGGAACCGAGAGAAGGGCCCTTGGGGCGTGGAAACAACCTAACTGTTGGGTTTGGCACAGGGGCATGAGGCGGGCTGTGGAGTGAGTGTGGGATGGGTGTGCCGGGGCTGGGGTGACCCTCGGGACGGGGTGGTTGGAGTGTCTCAGAGCCATGGGCAACTCGGGGCATGGCATGTCGGGCATGTTGGGCCCTGGCTGTTGACTGAGAAGCTGAGTGCCAAGGGCTGGGGGAACCAAAAGACCTGTGGGTCAGCAGGGCCCATGAAGACAAGACTGCAGCCTGGCTCAGCCCTGGGAGAGACGGAAGAATCCAAGGTGACTCCTACAGTGAGGTGAGGAGGGGGCAGGTCTGGGGTTCCCATTCAGGAATACATCGTCAGCTGCAGCCACTGGGGAGAGGAAGGGCACAGGGTGAGGAGCAGGGAACCAAAGAATAGCAGACGCCTTTCTCTGCTCTCCCCCAGGGGTTGTTGGGAAAATAGGAGGGAGGGAGCCCAAGCTCTGAGTTGGTACAAGGAGCTGAGGGGAGGGGCTCCCCTGCTGGGCACCCACATCCCAGAACGGGAGTTCTTACCTCCTGGATGTTCACCTGAATTTGTCCAGTGCCATCCTTGTCAAGAGATTTGAAGGCACCTAGAGAGGGAAAGGGTTGGGGGATTTGGCTTTTAGGATAAAAATATACACGGGCACTGGGCTGGCGCAGTCGGTAGAGCATGCAACTCCTGATCGCAGGTTGTTTGAGCCCCACGTCAGGTGTGGAGATAACTTAAAAATAAAATCTTAAAAAGAAAAAAAAAGATAAAAATATACTAACATATGGGATGATGGTAATAGCGGCTAGTAGCACTCGGGGCACCTGTCTCGTTCAGTTGGTGGAGCATGCAACTCTTGATCTCCGGGTCATGAGTTAAAGCCCCACATTGCACGTAGAGTTTACTTAATTAAAAAAAAAATCTATCTATCTATGTATCTATATGAAAAAAAATAATAAAATAAGGGCACCCACTTCCTGCTCCTACTGTCTGGTGTAGTCCCCACTCATGTCCTGAAACCTGACTCCATGTTCCCCACCCAAAGCCAAACCTAGGCAAACCAGGGTCTACACTGTCTTCGCTCCCTCTCTAACAACTCGGTTACCACCGTCAAGTATCCACACACGTGGTGTCCCGGACGCTGCACTCACTGCAGTTCCTCCTGGCCCTCTTGCTGGTAAATCTAATGGCCATTTCTTGGGCCTTCTCATAAGTGACTTTTGGAATCATCTGCCCTTATTGTCCATTCCCCCTTCCCTTCATGTCCTTGACATACCTGCCCCTTTTTCTCTACCCATGGTTTAAATGCTTTGCCCTCCCTGGGCTCTTCCGGAGGCTAAGATCTTCCTAAAGCCAAACCTGACCCCGTCCCTCCTCTGCCTAGAACCTGCTATGGCTCTCCATTGTCCCCAATAATGTCAGAGCACCCCTGAACATGGCACTCACAGCCCTGCATGGCCTGACCGTGCCCATTGCTCCTGCTTCCTTTTACTCAGTTCTCTCAGATCCAAGTTCAAAATCTGGCTTTGCAACTTCCTAGCTGAGTGGCTGGGAGCAAGCAGTTTTGCCTCCTTGAACCCTAGGTTCCTCCTCCAGAAAATGGGGACAATAATTCCCACTTGACAGTGGTCTTAAAGATTCAGTGCATTCATATTCATAAGAGCCCTCACAATCCAGCCCCTACTAACCCCTCCCAGCCTTATGTCTCTGCATCCCAACCCCTCTCCAGCATTCAGAATTGAGTTCAACAAAAAACACCAAAAGCACCGCCTTCTCTTTCCCTTCGCACAGGCTATTCCCACAGCAACAGTTGTCTCCACTCTCTCCCTGGGGTCACTCCTCTTCATCCCTCAATTCACACCTGTCCTCCTCCAGGAAGCCCTTCTTGATCTCGGAGTCTGCATCGAGTGCCTCCTAGGTTGAGATAGCTCACTGGGCTTTCCCATTCACAAATCTAAACCCACTCGGCCCTGAGCTTCTCCTCCCAGGCCTGATCACTGCCCTAAGCTTCCTGTAGCCCAACTGTAACCATTCTGAGCAGTCACCGTCTGGTGATTTGCGTCTCCTCCGGTGGACTGTGAGTGACGTGAGGGCAGGAACTGGGCTGTTGCTGTCCCTGGAATTGCTTGCCTTGGGGTCAGGCTCAGCGGAGACCCTGGCCAAAGGAGGTGGGACAAATTCCCACCCAGGAAGAGAGCTAGGGTGTCACTCACGGAACATGGCGTCCAGCCTGACCAGGCAGCTGATGAAGTTGTCAAAATCCATGTTCCCTCCTTCATCCGAGTAGCGTCGGATGATCATGTTGTAGAGATGTTCATTCAGGTGGAACCCTGAGAATGGTTTCCTTTCTCAGGTGTGGGGGCCACAAGGCCCGACCCACTCCCACCCCTAGGATTCAGGCTCACGGGGGGCTGCCTTACCAATGCCACCCCCAGTCAAACCATATCCCTGCCAGCCATACCTGCTGCCTCAAAGGCCCCTGGGAGTTCACTGCTGCAGATGGTACCTGAACGGTCAACATCAAACTGTTTGTATATGGCCTGTGGGGACAGGGAGGTAAGGATTCAGTTGAACATCGTGGGGCGTGGCATCTTCATGGCTTGAGGTCTTTTGAGGTCACCACGCACCTGCCACTTTTTGATGTTGTTCCACAAGTACTTGAATTCTTGGAAGCCCAGCTTGCCAGTGGTGTCACTCTGGTGGAAGGGTGTTAAGAATAGTGTAATGACCGTACCGAGATGCATGTGCTGTATGCACTGTGATCATGACCAAGCAGGGGAATGTAGGCTAAAACCTTGGATATGGTTTGACTTTTCTTTTTATCCATACATAATTTAGTTCATGTTTCTTTTTTTTTTTTTTTAAGATTTTATTTATTTATTTGAGAGAGAGAGACTGAGAGAGAGAGAGCATGAGAGGGGGGAGGGTCGGGAGGGTCAGAGGGAGAAGCAGACTCCCTGCCGAGCAGGGAGCCCGATGCGGGACTCGATCCAGGGACTCCAGGATCATGACCTGAGCCGAAGGCAGTCGCTTAACCAACTGAGCCACCCAGGCGCCCTCTTTTTTTTAAGATGTGGGGGGCTCCTGGCAGGCTCAGTTGGAAGAGCATGCAACTCTTGATCTCAGGGTCGTGAGTTTGAGACCCACATTTGGTGTAGAGATTACTAAATAAATATATATTTTATTTTTAAGTAAAATAAATTAAAAATAAATAAGCATAACCATAACTTCTCTAAACTATAAATTCCTCACCTGAAAATAGTAACTAACTCCTCATTTATAAAAAATTTTTTAAGTTCCAGCATTTTTTCTTAATTTTTTTAAAAGATTTTATTTATCTGAGCGACAGAGAGAGAGAGAGGGATTGAGAGAGAGAGAAGGAGCAGGGGGAGGGGCAGAGGAAGAGGGAGAAGCAGACTGCCCGCTGAGCAGGGAGCCCACCGTGGGGCTTGATTCCAGGACTCCAGGATCATGACCTGAGTCAAACGCAGACGCTTAACTGACTGAGCCACCTAGGTGCCCTCATTTATAAAATTCCTTTTTTTTTTTAAAGATTTTATTTATTTATTTGACAGAGAGAGACACAGTGAGAGAGGGAACACAAGGAGGGGGAGTGGGAGAGGGACAAGCAGGCTTCCCATGGAGCAGGGAGCCCGATGCGGGGCTCGATCCCAGGACCTGAGCCGAAGGCAGATGCTTAACGACTGAGCCACCCAGGCGCCCCGCCCCTAAAATTCTTAATAGCAATTCAATTTCATGAATGTCAGGACATGTGAAAAACAAGGGTATCTTAAAACTCTAAGGAAATCAGGTGATGATAGTACACACCTGCTGGGTTTGTGATATAAGCAGAATGAGATAAAGCCCTTAGCTCAGGGGCTAATGTTTGATAAACTCTCAGTAATAATGATGGCCAAGATTTATCAAGTTACCTAGTATATGCCAGGCAGTGCTAAGCTTCTCAGGAACATCACTTTTCTCACTAAATCCTTAAGACATCAGCCTCATCAGTATTATTCCCCAGTCACAGCAAAAGAGACCGATTCAGAGATGAAAATCTACCTAAGATCATAGTAGCAGCTAATGCGTACAGACCTCTTACCATGTGCTACGCGCTGTGCTAAACCTTTTGCATGTAGTTCCAATTCAGTTTCACCATTATCATTCACTTCATTTTATAGACAAGCAAAATGAGGCACAAAGAGGCTCAGTAACCTTGCTAAGCGGCACAGCCAAGCTTGTAGAACTCTGTGCAACGTATGTATGTGATCACATGACAACACACGTGTCTACATTTTCTCTATGTGCTGAGCATGCACGCATCCAAGGTCAGCTAATGACCGGCCCATGTGCAAACATGCATGTGTGTTCCTGTGAACATGCCTCACATATCTTCATCTGTACGGTGTGCCCTCGTATATATGTGCATGTATTTGGTCACACCTACAGCAGTTATAAGCTTGGGTTCTTGGCGCACCTGGCTGGCTCAGTCAGTAGAGCATGCGACTCTTGATCTCCCCGTCATGAGTTCAAGCCCCATGTTGGGTGTAGTACTTACTTTAAAAAAAAAAAAAAGAAAGAAAACAAGCTTGGGCTCTCAAGCCTAAAAGACCTGAGTCCAAATTCCTGTCCTGGCACTTACTCTTTTCATATACCTTCAGACAAATGATTGCCTCTCTCTGAGTCTCAATTTCTTTGCCTACAAAATGGACTCTAACATTTCTGCCTTTTTGGGATGCCTGGGTGGCTCGGGAGGTTAAGTGTCTGTCTTCGGCTCAGGTCATGATCCCAGGGTCCTGGGATCGAGTCCCACATCGGGCTCCTTGCTCGACAAGGAGGCTGCTTCTCCCTCTGCCTGGCTCTCCCCCTGCTTGTGCTCTCTCTCTGACAAATAGATAAAATCTTAAAAAAAAAAAAAAACTGCCTGTTTAACACCATGGCTGTGACATGCCAGCTGATGTTACTATTTATTGCCACAAGTCTGGGTGTGTGGTCGTGGGTGTGTGTTCTGATATATGCATGTCCACGTTTGTGGGTGTGCAAGCTACACCCTGGCTGTCCCAACCGTGCTCTCACAAAACTCCTTCTTCACCCAGGGCTCCAGTCAGATTGCCCCCAAGGATACATCCATCACGGCCACCATGCTGCGACATGTGTCAATGCCAAAGCCATCAGTTTTCAGATCAGGATCTGTGGGGGACAGGTTGAAAGTCAGAGGCCAGAGGTCACAGCTACCCCAGCGCCCATGGTTCTAAACCTGCTCTATATGTTGAGCCCAATAACTCACGTCGGGTCACGACCTTGTTGAGAATGTTCATGAGTTCTGTGGCACTGACCTCCATGTCCTGTGGGGAAGAGTCAGGGATGGTTAAAAGGGAAGAGTGTCATGAGGGAGAATGGGGATTCTTTGGTGATTTCCATTGTTGAGTGTGTGTGCAAGGGCAGCCCAAAGGAAGGCATGGAAAAATGAGGACAAGGATGGGGGCCCAGGGTTACTTACATCTCCAGCCAGCTGGGCAAACAGCCTCCGGAACTGCCGGACCTCCTCGCTCTCATTGGCCTCAATGTTGGAGAAATGGCTGCGTGGAGGCTGCAGAGGGAGAGGATCTCAGAGCAAGTGGGGGAGGGGTGCCCTGGCCAGGACAGCCCTAGATGGGAAAGTCAGAGTGGGCTGGGTGGCTGGGTGATCAAAGGAATGAGAGATGGTCAGTGGACAGTGGCTATAGCTAAGATCCATGACTAAGGTTGGGGACATGGCAAGGGAGAGACTTAATGAGAGGAATTTCATAAGAGGGACAAAGGGACAATGATGGATGCTGGAAAAGGCCTCGGAGTGAGAAGCAGGGTCTCTGATTACGGAGGGTGGCTTACCGGAGGCTCTGGGTTGTACTGTGCAGCTGCCTCACTGCGGGGAGACAAATAAGGGAGTTAGCGCCAGTGGGCGGGGCCTCCAAAGACCGCGGCAGCCCCCGCGCCCCAACCCCCCAAACCCCAGCCCATCACCCTCCCTACCTCTCCCTCTGCTTGACTTATCTGTCCTCGTCCTCACCTGTTCCTATCTTTGCTGCTCTGGTTGCACCTGGCAGGAAACTCTGAGCCGCAACCCCACAGTAGGCGCCACTCCTGCCAGGGCACACCTGCCCAATGGCAGATTCCTCAACAGATCCAGCCCCTTCGACAGCTCAGCTTCATAGAAGCTCTGACCCAGCTTCCTGGCTCCACCCTCCTCAGGTCCCTTCTGTCTAGGAACCTACTCCATCCTATGGCTTCCTAAACGGCTGTGTCTTCCCAACATTCCACCCAGCTCCATGAGTTCCCACCCTTTCGAGGGTGGCCGTGGTTAATTAGGCACCTAACGACAACCTGCTCCACCTCCACCAGGTCATATTTCTATCTTAATCCAGACAGTTCCCAGACAGACCCAGCCCCTTCAAGATCATTTCCCCTATCGCATTAGGCCTAGGCCTCTTCTGGGTCCACCCCCTCACCGACCCACTACGACGGCCGTGCGGGTGCCCATAAGACAAGTCTTGCCCGCATGAAGAGACCCCAGGCCTCATTGGCTCCGCCCCCTAACGTTCGTCGCCCGGGTAGCTGGAAGCAGGCCGCCCCAGCCCCATTAAGCCCCACCTCCCGAAACCCCAGCCGCGCCCCATCAGATCGTCCCCTCAAGTCAGACTCCGCCCATGTCAAGCCCCGCCTCCTGAACTGCCATCAGCCTCCTTACGGTCCGCCCCCTCGAGCCGGGTCCCGCAGCCCAGGCCCAGCCCAGCCTAATTAAGACTGCAGGTCAGCCCCCAGGTTACCTCAATCTATGCAGGCGGGACATCCTCCTCCGCCAGGCCCCTCCCCTCCTCGGGCCCCGCCTTACCTGATGGCACTAATGACCCCGCCCAGGATGCGCATGGCAGTTCCGCCGCCGCCGCCGCCGCCGCCGCCTCCTCCGCCGCCGCCTCTGCCGCCGCCACCGCCTCCTCCCGCTCCGCTGATCAGGCCTCCGATCATATTCCCCAGGCCTCCGCCCAGGCCCCCGCCTCCCCCGCCGCCGCCTCCCTTCAAGAACGAGTTAACCAGGAACATGGCTGCAAATTAAGATTCCTGAGGGGGAAAAAAGGGGTCAGAAGGCCGTATCGCCATTGAGCCCGCTCCCTCCACATAAAAATACGCATTTCTGACAGCTGGACTTGGGGGGAGTAATATGAGGCCTCCGGGCGGGGACTTATCCTCCGGCTGGGGCTTGAGGGTCCATTTGGGATGGGGTCGGGGCTTCTGGAGGAGGGTAGTTCTCGGATGGGTGGGATAGGGACGGAAGATCGGATGTGAAATCCCCTCTGGGTCCAAAGGATCCCCCAGAGGGACCCTGGACTCCGTCTATGCATAGGCATCATTAAAGGGTCCCGGTCTGGTGGGGTTCTCAAGATGGGGGACCCAAGTTGGTGTAAGGCATCTTTGACGTGTCTAGGCACACGAATCTGAGATCGAGCCCCAGAACTGGACTTTGGGGTCTTGGGCGGGTCAGGGGCGCCGATCAGAGATTCTCCGCCTGGAGGCCTCTGGAGCAGGGTTTAGGAAATCCCAGAATGTGAGCCTGAGGGTTTCGAGTACTCCCAGCAGCGGGATTACTGTCACCGCTGGTTCTGTGAGCTCGGGTCTAAGATTGTTGTTATGAATTCCGGGGCCCGGGATAACGGGGTTCCCATTATAATTGAGAAAACGGATCTAAGGATCGTGGTTCTGGGGACCCCACCCTGAGCAGAAATTTGTGGGATCTCAAATCCATGGGCTCGAATTTTAGATCCTGAGGTAGAGGGTAGAGGAGTCCCCGGGGCGGGGTAACTGGGTGCCGGCAGACTGGGGCTTCAAATCTGAGATCATGGGTCTGGGGGACCCCTGAGATCAGGACTTAAGGGTTTCGTGGGATATGGGGGCCGCAAGGGCCGGGATTACGGAGTACGGGGTAATCCAGATCGGGCGCTCACCGCCTCGTTCACACGTCCTCTGGTCCGTTCGTCCGTGCTGCTCCCGGGCCTCTGGCCGCGTCCGGCTCCGTAGGGCGGGGCCCGTGACTCAGGCTGCCCGGACCGGGTCAGGCACAGCGGGGCGGCCCACCAAGCATCCGCGCGGTCCTAGAGCCGGCATTGAAGCTGCGCCTGCGTGCGCCGGGCCCGCCTCTCGTAACGAGATGCGGCCGCCGCGGCTCCGCCCCGCTCGTTTCCTGAGCTGTGGGTTCCGACCCTGCCCTGACTCCGAGGTCTGAGTTCGTTCACTGTTCTCCGGCTCAGGTGAATTAATCCACCGGGGAAGTTCAGTCGCCGCGCCCGAGATCACCCCCTACTGTTGCAGTGTGCATTCGCTTCCGTGCGGCCACGGGTGCGGTTTTCGGTCCGCTGGAAAAGGGACTCCTGGCACGCGGCCCCTATCCTAGCCTTGTCGCGACAAAGCATCTGGAGACCCCGAGTTTTGTTTGGCCCACAGCCCGGGGACAAGCGCCCGCATTTGGGGCAGGGGCTAAGGCTAGACTAGATTTCCCGGGACCCTGCAGCAACCCGCATGGCGGTCAAACTGCGGGAGGCACTTTGTCGCCTACAAAAGTTGCCTGTGCCTCCTCCACCCGCACCTTTTTACCCCGAGTCAGGGTCGCCAAGTGTCGCCTCCTTCCCATCTCTATAGAGGGGCCCGGGCACAAGAAGAGTCCCTCTGGCCACGGCCTGGTTTCTGAGGCTAGATGTTCCCGAGATCTGGTGGAGGAGTCGGGGGTGGGGAACGCAGAAGCGGGCAGGAAAAATGGCGACTGAAACCTCCTTTGGAGACCTTTCGCTCTCGGGCTCCAGCCTCCAAACTTCAGGGCTCCTCAGAGGGAGTTAAATCTGGTTCCCAGGCATTCTGGCTGTCTGGCCCTTAGAATCTCCCCTGGAGGCTGGCTTAGCTTGAGTCTGAATCCTGGCTCTGCCACTTAATAAGTGGGATCCTTTGGGCTCTGAGCAAGGCTGTTTTTTGTTTTGTTTTGTTTAAGCAAGGACTTACTAATCTGTAAAATGAGAACAGGGGTTCCCATTCCCCTTCAGAATTTTGTGGTAAACGCTTAGTAAAGAAGAATCATTTTGTGTGCCTGTACCCATGTTCCCTCCTGCAGCCCACTTGGATTCCTCAGGTGGTTGACTGACTCACCCTTAGGTAATACTGATAAAAATAACTGCTAAGCACTCTCCTGAGCACTTTACATATAACCTCATATGCCCTTATAACAGTCCTATGGAATGGATGTATGCAGCATTTCCATTTTGCAAGTAAATAAACTGACTCTGAGGGTAAACTCCCTAGCCTGTAACCTTAACCACTACCCTAATGCATTGACTTTTCAATAATATAATTAGTATTGGGGCACCTGGCTAGCTGAGTGGGAAGAGCATGAAACTCCTGATCTCAGGATCATGAGTTCGAGCCCCACATTGGGTGTAGAGATTACTAAAAACAATGAACTTAAAAAATAATATAATTAATATGATAATAGTTCATTTAACAAGATCACCACAGATAAAACTGCATTAGCAGCCAGGCCAAGGAATTGCTACACAAGCCTTGCCTATGAGGCAGGAACTTACAGGAGAGAAAACTGGAGGCCGGGTCACTTGCCTGAGGTCACAGAGGATGGCAGAACCAGGTGTGAACCTGGGCATGGCTGATGCCAAAACTTTTGGTGATGACTCATCCAAATTCCCCTCTCACCACACCCTTCCCTGCCACACTGGAAAGCTTCCGCTGTCTGCCCTCTCCAGGACTCACCTGCTGCCAGGCCTTTCATGGGCTGTGCCCTCGACCTGGAACACTCCTGACTTTTTTACCTGGTGATATAGGTACTCAGGCTTGGGTGTCAGCTCAGGAGTCACCTCTTCTAGGAAGCGCTCCCTGTCTCCACCCCAACCCGAGACTGGGTGAGGCTTGGAGTTGCTTGCTTGTAACTTACACTCTCTCATAACACACACTGCCATCTCATGCCACTTACTGTCACCTAGATCAGTCTCCCTGGCCAGTTCCAAGCCTCAGGTCTTGGTCCTCCTCTGTATCCCACTCATGCCATAGAGGACCTCCACCAAATACATGGTTTAAATTCCATCTGTAGGCTGTTAATACCCAGATTTCTATCTTCCACCCAGACGTCTCCAGGCTCCTACAAACTGCATTCTACTCACCTTCTCCATGGGGGTCTTAGAAGTGTCTCAAACTTCACACATCCTAAACTGAGCTGACTTCCTTCCAAACCTGCTCCCTCCCCCACTTCCCCATCTAGGTTGATGGCACCTCTGTCCAGGATCATCCCTGACCTCTCTTCCACACCTACTCCAACCTGTCAGGAAACCTTGTTGACTCCACCAGCACTGGCCCAGCCTCCATCCTCCTGGTCCTGGACACCACAGCAGCTCCTCTCTGGGCTCCCTGCTCCCCTGCCTGCCCTCACGATCTGCTCCCCACCCGCAGCCAGAGGGAGCCTGTGACACCCTGAGTCAGGCCAGGGCCGTCCCCTGGCTGCACCTCTGTCCTCTTAAGAGTCAAAGTCCTCACCATGGTCACCAAGCTAGGGATCTGTCCTGTCACCTCTTTGACCTCAACTCCTCCCTCTTAAGAAAGTGAGACGAAACCCTACTGGCAGCTTAACCTGGATGTTCCCAGCTGAACACTGACAAGGAGGCTCTGAGAGTGCAGCAATACCCAACCAGCCCATCTCCTGGTGCCCTTGAGGGCTGCTACCCCATTACCAAGGCCCTCTCTAGCCACGCCTTAGTGCCTCCCCTCTTAGTGCCTCAAGTCTGCACATTAGTCGTCTCAGGAAGGTCCTTTCAGATCTTTGATTTAATGCCCACACTCCCCACCCCACCCCACCCTTACACTGCCTTTATCATTTATGACCTATTTTTTTTTTTTTAAGATTTTATTCATTTATTTGACAGAGAGAAACATAGTGAGAGGGAACACAAGCAAGGGGAGTGGGAGAGGGAGAAGCAGGCTTCCCGCCGAGCAGGGAGCCTGATGCGGGGCTCGATCCCAGGACCCTGGGATCATGACCTGAGCCGAAGGCAGACGCCTAACGACTGAGCCACCCAGGCGCCCCTATCATTTATCACCTATTAACATAATGTATAGTTTATTTATCCAGTTCTTTGTCTTTCTCCCCCACTAGAATATGAGCTCCTCAAGGGACTGCTATCTGTCTTGGTCACTGCTGTGTACCTACTTCCTGGAACAGTGCCTGGCACATCTTAGGTACTCAGTAAATATTTGTTGAATGAATAAAATGTTCTGTGTGAATTTTCTCATGTATTTCAGCACCATTGATGAGATAGTGCAGCAAGCCTTACTAAAGCCCTCCACCATCTTCCAGATTCCTTTGAATTCAGGCTTGGTTATGTGACTTGTTTTGGCCAATCAAATGTGAACAGAAATATTGGGAGTGTCACTTTTAATATTTTAAATTTTATTTTATTATTTATTTAGTTTTTTAAAGATTTTATTTTTAAGTAATCTCTACACTCAATGTGGGGCTCGAACTTACGATCCGAAGATCAAGAGTTACATGCTACACCAACTGAGCCAGCTAGGTGCCCCTTATTTTATTTTATTTTTAAGTAATCTTTATGCCCAATGTGGAGCTTATACTCACAACCCAGAGATCAAGAGTTGTATGCTCTACAGACTAAGCCAGCCAGGTGCTGGTGGGAGTGTCACTTTTTTTAAAAAAGATTTTATTTATTTATTTAAGAGAGAGAGAGAACAAGTTTTGGGGGGGGGGGCAGAGGGAGAAGCAGACTCCCTGCTGAGCAGAGAGCCCGATGCAGGGCTTGATCCCAGGACCCCGGGATCATGACCTGAGCTGAAGGCAGATACTTAACCGACTGAGCCACCCAGGCGCTCCCAGATCATCACTTTTAAATGTAGCATTCAAAAGCCAGTGCAGAATGCACTATGCTTTCATCCCCTGCCTAGGCAGCTTTGGGAGCCAGACAAACACAAAGGTGCCACATGAAGGAAGCTAGCTGGAGCCATGGCATGGAGGACATCTGGTTGTTTCTATGAGCAAGAAATAAAATTTGAGGAGTTAGTCTACTAAGGTCTAGGGCTCATTTGTTACTACAGCATAACCTAGCATATTCTGACTGATGCAGGTGGAAGTTATTACTATCATGCCAATGAGAAGAGAGATGGGATTACTTGTCCAAGATCACACAGCTGGTAAGTACCAGAGTCAAGATTTAAACTCAGTGGGGGGCCTGGCTGGCTCACTTGGTAGAGAATGTGACTCTTGATCTCAGGGTTGTGAGTTCGAGCCCCACATGGGGCGTAAAACCTATTTAATTTAATTTTTTTTAAGATTTTATTTATTTGAAGGGCGCCTGGGTGGCTCAGTCGTTAAGCATCTGCCTTCGGCTCAGGTCATGATCCCAGGGTCCTGGGATCGAGCCCTGCATCGGGCTCCCTGCTCTGCGGGAGGCCTGCTTCTCCCTCTCCCACTCCCCCTGCTTGTGTTCCCTCTCTCACTGTGTCTCTCTCTGTCAAATAAATAAATAAAATCTTAAAAAAAAAAAAAGATTTTATTTATTTGAGAGAGCACGAGCAGGGGGGAGAGGGAAAAACAGGCTCCCTGCCGAGCAGGGAGCCCGATGCAGGGCTTGATCCCAGGACCCCGGGATCATGACCTGAGCTGAAGGCAGATACTTAACCAACTTAGCCACCCGGGCATCCCAATCTTTGAGTATTCTTAACACTTCCTGAAATGTTGTTAAATTCTGCTTGGACATTTGGTCCTTCCTTCCTCAATCCCTCCTTCCCTCCCTCCCTCCTTTCCTTCCTTCCTTTTTTTTTTTTTTTAAGATTTTATTGATTTATTTGACAGAGAGAGATAGTGAGAGAGGGAACACAAGCAGGGGAAGTGGGAGAGGGAGAAGCAGGCTTCCCGCTGATCAGGGAGCCCAATGCAGGGCTCGATCCCAGGACCCTGGGATCATGACCTGAGCCGAAGGCAGACGCTTAACCGACTGAGCTACCCAGGTGCCCTCCTTTTTTTTATAATAAAAAAAATGGTGTCATGAAAATCCTTTTAGTAAAATATTTACCCACTTCCTTGATTATTTCCAGGGGCTAAATTCCTAGCAATGTCACTGATGGATCAATAGATGGGCATATTTTCAGGCTTTGGACTCAAGCTACAGAGTCATTCTGCAGAAAGGTCATTGCCATTCACATCCCAACTGTGGTGGATGGAGTCTCTCATTGCCCTGAACTGTCCTCAGCCTTGGGGTACCATAGTTTAAGATCTTTGCTGATTTGCCAGACAAAAGGAGGTGTCCCAGTATTTTAAGTAACATTCTTGGGTGAGTGCTCGCTTCGGCAGCACATATACATTCTTTTTTTTTTTTTTTTTTTTTAGCACATATACATTCTTGGGTGAATGTGGCTTTCATGATTTTTTGGCCATTGATATTTCTTCTACAAATTGTTTTTTCATATTCTATGCCCATTTTTATTTGTTGGTTTTTCATGTTAATTTCACATTATTTTGTTAATATCTTCATTCATTGAGGGTGTTAACCAATTGTCTTATCATTTTTGTTGCAAATATACTTCTCTAATGCGTATTTACTTCAATTTTGCCTATGCCCTTTTTGGACATATAAAATATTCAGCTCTGAGGTGCCTGGGTGGCTCAGTCGGTTAAGTGTCTGCCTGGGGCTCAGGTCATGATCCCAGGGATGGAGCCCCACATCAGGCTTCCCTGCTCAGCGAAGAGTCTCCTTCTCCCTCTCCCTCTGACCCTCCCCCCCCACTCTCTCTCTCTCATAAATATAATCTTTAAAAAAAAATAGAAGATTCAGCTCTTTGTACAGCCTAATTCATCAGTCTTTTCCTTGATGGTTTGTTCCCCTCACTGTGTTGAAGTTCAGAATGTCTTTCCCCATCCAGAAGTTATTCAATATTTGTTGGTAAAAACCTCCATCAGATTTTTTTTTTTAAGATTTATTTATTTATTTGAGAGAGAGAATGAGATAGAGAGCATGAGACGGGGGAGGGTCAGAGGGGGAAGCAGACTCCCTGCCGGGCAGGGAGCCCGATGCGGGACTCGATCCTGGGACTCGAGGATCATGACATGAGCCGAAGGCAGTCGCTTAACCAACTGAGCCACCCAGGCGCCCCTCCATTAGATTTTCACTGTGCAATTCCCCCACACACATATTATTCAAATCCAACTGGAATTTATTTTGTTTTATCATGTAAGATGGTATTCCAAACTGATATTTTTCTCCAAATAAATGAGAGATCAATCCAACTGATGCGACACAATGCTTCTATCTTATAAATTCTTCTTTTTTTTGAGGATTTTATTTATTTATTTGACAGAGACATAGCGAGAGAGGGAACACAAGCAGGGGGAGTGGGAGAAGCAGGCTTCCTGCGGAACAGGGAGCCCGATGTGGGGCTCGATCCCAGGACCCTGGGATCATGACCTGAGCCGAAGGCAGACGCTTAATGACTGAGCCACCCAGGTGCCCCTATCTTATAAACTCTTATATTCTCTAGTCTGGCCAACCATTCTGTTACATTATCCAGTACATTGTTCTTACACTAACACCACACTTTAGATTGTGTGAACTCCGTGAGGACAGGGACTTTGTTTGTTACTGCAGTAGCAACAGTACCTGGTAAGGTTCCTGGGACATGGCAGGATCTCAATAAATATCTATGGGATGAATGAGTAAATGAACACGTGATTGAATGAGTGCATGGATGGGTGAATGAATACAATATGCCAGGCCCTGTGCTGGCATTGTGATTATTTATGTTGTGAGAAACATGTAGTCCCTTCTGCAAAGCCCGTAGGTAGCCAGAAAACATTTCCTTAATCCTGTATCAGTTAGCTTTCACTGCATAACAAACTATCCCAAAATTAGTAGCTTAAAGCAACAATAATTTGTATTATTCTTCATGATTCTGTGGTTCAGAAATTTAAATTGGCACAGCCTGGTTTTTGAGGTATCTAAGCAACACCTAAGGCAGGAGCAGGGAGCTGTCCTCTTGGCAACCACTCGAAATCGGGAAAGGATCTAGGCTAGAGATAGACCTGGGAATTGCAGGTAGATGGCAATTAAAGTCACAAGAATAGATCAGAGGAGAATGTGTAGAATGGGGAGAATAAAAGGACCCAAATTAGTGCCTTAAGGAATGTTCTGTATTGGGGCGCCTGGCTGACTCAGTCGGAAGAGCGTGTGACTCTTAATCTCAGGGTTGTGAGCTCAAGCCCCATGTTGGGTGTAGACATTACTTAAAAAAAAAAAAGAGGGGTGCCTGGGTGGCTCAGTCAGTTGAGTGTCTGCCTTCAGCTCAGGTCATGATCCCAGGGTCCTGGGATCAAGCCCCGCATTGGGCTCCCTGCTCGGCAAGAAGCCTGCTTCTCCCTCTCCCCCTCCCCCTGCTTGTGTTCTCTCTTTTCTCTCTCTGTCAAATAAATAAAATCTTAAAAAAAAAAAAAATAAGTCCCTTGGGCGCCTGGGTGGCTCAGTCGTTAAGCGTCTGCCTTCGGCTCAGGTCATGATCCCAGGGTCCTGGGATCAAGTCCCACATTGGGCTCCCTGCTCGGCAAGAAGCCTGCTTCTCCCTCTCCCACTCCCCCTGCTTGTGTTCCTGCTCTCGCTGTGTCTCTCTCTGTCAAATAAATAAATAAAATCTTAAAAAAATAATAATAATAAGTCCCGCTACCCTGAGACTGCAATGCTGGAAGGCCATGTAGAGGTGCTCTGGTTTTAGTTTCTGCTGAGCTCCCAGCCAACAGCCAACATCACTTTCCGCCAAGTTACTCAGTCACTTTGACAACGAGCCTAGTCAATTGGACTAGGGATTGGAGTCCAATCCCAGCCAACTTCTGACTCAGACACATGAGAGATCCCAAGCTAAACCCTTCCTAAATTCTTGATCTACAAAAATGCGGGAAAAACAAAATGTCTGATTTAAGTTGCGGAGGTTTCAATCATACTTAATCCAGCAATAGGTAACTGGAACACAGGTACATTAAGTCCTGTTGCTGCTAACAAATTAAAACCAAAATTTAACAGCTCGAAGTTCACTCATTTATTTAAGTAATCTCTACACCCAACATGGGGCTCGAACTCCTGACCCTGAGATCAAGAGACGCATGCAATTCTGACCGAGTCAGCCAGGCACCCAGAAAATGTAACTGCTTAAAACATTTATTATCTCATTTTCTTTGGGTCAGGAATTCAGGAGTGACATAACTGGGTGGTGTGGCTCAGGAGCTCTCATGGGGATGCAGTTGGGTTGTTGGTCAGGACCGCATTTATCTCAGGGCTTGACAAGGGTGGAGGATCAGCTTCCAAGCGGGCCCACTCCCAGGACTGCTGACAGGGGGCCTCAATTCCTTGCAGACTCTTTGCAGACCTCAGTTTCTCACCACATGGACTTCCCTACAGGGCTGTTTGAGTGTCATCACAATATGGGCAGCTGGCCTCTCCCCAAGCAAGTGATCCCGATACAATGCCTTTTATGACTTGGTCTTAGAAGTCAACACTGTTACTTCTGCCATGCTCTATTCCTTAGAAGCGAGGCACTAAGTCCAGCCCACCACACTCAAGGGAAGGGCTGTTAAAAAGAGAAGTGTCAAAGAACATGGAACTTTTTTTTTTTTTTTAAGATTTATTTGAGAGAGAGAGAGAGCACAAGTGGGGGCAGGGGTAGAGGGAGAGGGAGGAGCAGACTTCCCACCGAGCACAGAGCCCAACACGGGGGTCCAGGCAGGGCTCGATTCCAGGACCCCGAAACCATAACCCAAGCCGAAGTCAGATACTTAACTGACTGAGCCACCCAGGCGCCCCCTAACTTGGAACATATTTTAAAACCACCACAACAGGGGTTGCAAACTCAAGAGGCACATATGTACCTCTTCATGGAAGAATTCAAACAACACCCATAAATTATATGTACCCGAAAATTGAACCTGCATCTGACCTAGTTTCTGAATGTACCAGTTTATAGAACATACAGGAGTAGAAAAATATAGTAAAGGATACCAAGAGGTACAAACAGCCAAATCAGACTATAAGAAATCCCACAGGAAGCTTGAGAGGGAGGAGGAATGTGGTAGAATAAAAGACTTATATATCAATCAAAAACAGTGTGTGAACCCTGTCTGTGATAAAATTTGGAAGTTTTTGGGTTTGTGAGTGAGCGGCTAAGAAAGAATTCTTGAGATGTTTTTGGTGCAAAAAGGTGATTTTATTACAGCATAGGGACAGGACCCATGGACAAAAAGAACTGCACTGGGATTGTCTGATTATATACTTTTTATTTATTTTTTTTAAAGATTTTATTTATTTATTTGACAGAGAGAGAGCACAAGCAGGGGGAGCAGCAGAGGCAGAGGGATAATCAGGCTCCCTGCTGAGGGAGCCTGATGCGGGACTCCATCTCAGGACCCTGGGATCATGACCTGAGCCCACGAAGGCAGACGCTTAACCGACTGAGCCACCCAGGCACCCTAATTATATACCTTTTAATTAGTGGGGGTTAGGGATAGCGTAGGTCTCTAAGGAATTTGGAAGCAATGCTTTCAGGGCCTTGAGGGGCTAGCTGCTGTTAAGATAAGGTTACCTTTAGGCTTTAATAAAACATAAACATTAAGGCATTAAGGCAGCATGACTTTCTTGAGGAAGGTCACGCTCTGCATGTTTCAGGTATCTGTCAGTGGGCTACAAGCTGTAAGGAGACTTAATTTAATCTACATTTCTCTTACCTTTGTTTCCCTCATCATCTGGATTGTGATCTGAACAAACCAACAGGAAAAAGACATTTATGAGGGGTGCTTGGGTGGCTCAGTCCATTAAGTGACCAACTCTTGATTTCGGCTCAGGTCATGATCTCAGGGTCATGAGATCCAGCCTTGAGTCCAGCTCCATGTGGAATCTGCTTGGGATTCTCTCTCTCTCCCTCTGCCTTTGCCCCTGCTCCCTGCTCATGCTCTCTCTCAAAACAAATAAAATCTTGGACACCTGGGTGGCTCAGTTGGTTAAGTGTCTGCCTTCAGCTCAGGTCTTGATCCCAGTGTCCTGGGATCAAGTCCCGCATGGGCCTCCCTGCTCAGTGGGGAGTCTCTTCTCCCTCTGCCCCTGGCTTGTGCTCTCTCTCACTCACATTGTCTCTCTCAAATAAATAAAATCTTAAAAAAAAAAAAAAAAAAGACATTTATGAAACACCCGGAGACTTCTGAATACTGACCTATATTAGATGTTAAAGAATTATTGCATTTTTTTAGGTGTGATTGAAACTATCTTTTAGAGATAGGTACAGAAACATTTCCAAATGAGACGATATATTGCCCGAGATTTGCTTTAAAATAATGGAAGAGGAGAAGAGGAAGCAGAATAAATAAAACACGACTGGCCACATGTTTGACAACTACAGAAGCTGAGTGATGGGTACTTGGGAAATCCTTAACTATTCTAATTTAAAATTATCTTAATACGTTGGGGGAAAAAGATTTAACTGTTTAGAAGACAGAGAAGAGGGAAAAGGGGATATTTTTTCATTTAAGACGTGAGCGCCTTCACCCGGCTTGATTGCCGACCACAAGCCTAGAGAGTGAATGACCGGCGGAGATGCAGGAAAGCCGAAAGGAGGGAAGACGGCCCAGCCAGCTCCAGGCCACAAAGTGACCTCGTCTGGGTTCTTCCAAAAGGCCACAAGGTCCGCTCTGGCGCCCCCGCCAGGACGTCGGTTCCCACCCTCTATTAAACTCCGACGGCAGGGGCGCCTGGGTGGCTCAGTCGTTAAGCGTCTGCCTTCGGCTCAGGTCATGATCCCAGGGTCCTGGGATCGAGTCCCGCATCGGGCTCCCCGCTCCGCGGGAAGACTGCTTCTCCCACTCCCCCTGCTTGTGTTCCTGCTCTCGCTATCTCTCTCTCTGTCAAATAAATAAATAAAATCTTTAAAATAAATAAATAAATAAACTCCGGCCGTCCACGCCTGCGCAACACCGCCCTCCGCGGAGGAGCCCACGTCCCTTCACCCCACAATTCCCCGCGACCTCCGCTTGAGCTTCCGTTGAGCCAAACGAGGCTGAGGTTGTCGCATGGTTTTCTGGGAAATGCAGTTCGCATGCCAGGCTGGAGCCACCGCCCAGCGCCAGCGAGAATCCACGCTTCACGAGGCCCTGCGCGCGGTTCGCTGAGCAGTGCGCTGCTGCCCCCACGTGGCGGCTGGTGGTTATTGCACGCGTCTGGGCCGCCTGAGGTTGCAGAGACTTGGGAAACTAGCGTCGATCTTGGAATCTCTGGGAATCTCTTCCGGAGACGGACTCACCCCAGATGTGCAAAGGTGGGGCGAGCTAAGAAATTAGGGGCAGGTCCCTCTGTGAGGCTTAAATAAAGCCAGCATTACTATTGTTGGCTGTGAGTAGTCGTTATTATACCTACTGGTAGTATCTACTGAGTAGGCATTTACCTATGTGCCTGGAGCTGATTTAAGCGCTTACTACGTATTAGCTCATTTAATGGTTACAACAGCCGTTTGGGGGGGAAGTGCTGTCATTACCCCCGATTTATAGGAATGAAGCTGAAACCTGGAGAGAAGGAATACTTGTTCAGTCCCTCAGGGGCCGCATGACAGAGCTGGGGTTTGAACCCAGGCTGCCTGGCTTCCCAGTCTGTGCTTTTCCTCAGTAAAGTTACACTACCTCTCTTAACCTACTGAATAATCCCAAGTTTCTAATTGGTACATGAATCAACTCCAGCAAGCCATTAAGCACGTTCAGTAACTGATTTAGCTCAGCTCCAAGACAAAGGTTGCATTCAGCCTAAGTTTGTGTTTAACAAAGGGATCAAGTTCCTGATGGGCATGAATCACCAAAGGGATGATTTCAGGCCTACAGAGCCCTGTCCCTTCTTGTTCAGGTGATTCCTATTCAAATGTCCCTATCCCAGCACCACTAGCCGATTTAGTGATTTTGTTCTCCTTCCCCCACTGCCGGCAACCTGATTCATAATTATCACAGTGGGGAAAAAAAAGAGAGAGAGGGAGGGACAATCTGTCTGCCTTTACCTCCCAGGCAAGGACTGTGTCCACTTCATGAACGTGTCCCCAGTATGAGGCCTGACATACAGTGGGGGGCTCAAAAACTGTAGACAGTGTTGGATATTTACTGTCTTCCATCTGCAATGACCTGAGGACTTATGAAATCAAGGTTCATGGACTCTGGCTGAACTTAAATTGGTAGGTGCTGGTTGGGAAGTTGGGGGACCTCCCCTCTAAGGCTCCTCACTCTGACAACTCCCTGACATTGTAGAGGCCCAAGCCTTGGGATCTTTTTCTAAAGTAACCAGTTATTTTGGTTTTTGTTTTTATACATTGACAGTTTCAGTAGATGTACAGGTACGTATCTATCACTGTGGGTGTCTGATGTGAATCTCAGTGTTTCCTGTGTGTATGTGTGGCTTCCCCGTGTGTGAATCTGTGAGTCACCCCAGGAAAAACTCCAAGGAGCTAACGAGGGGCTTCTGCACATTCAGACACATGCGCAGTGTGACCCAAGTTCCCCAGAATGCAGGGACTGCATGCGTACAAGTCATACCTGAGGGCACAATGTGCTTTGCCCAGCTTGACAACGCTATGAGGGGCTCCATGCTACTTCCATTCTTTTTTTTTTTTTTTAAGATTTTCTTTATCTGACAGAGAGAGACACAGCGAGAGAGGGAACACAAGCAGGGGGAGTGGGAGAGGGAGAAGCAGGCTCCCCACTGAGCGGGGAGCCCGATGCGGGACTCGATCCCAGGACCCTGGGATCATGACCTGAGCCGAAGGCAGACGCTTAATGACTGAGCCACCCAGGCGCCCCTACTTCTAGTCTTTTGCTTTCTTTCTTTTTAAAAGTATTATTAAGTGAACAGGTAAGGTCTCCCACCCACAGGAACTGTGGTGGAACAACTTATTGACCCCCAATATCCCTTCTCCCCAGCTTCTGTGGTATAGGAACTTCTGATATTTGGCTAGGAACATGGCTGCCCAGAATAAAAACTACATTTCCCAGTCTCCTTTGCAACTACAAGTGGCCATGAGACAAAATACTGGTCAATGAAATAGAAACAAGTTTTGAGTTGCACATATTCCTTAAAGGCAAGAGGTATCCTTCCCCTTCCCCTCTCCCTGGTGCCTGGAGCTGATGATGTGGAAATCATGTGGAGAAGGGAGAGCAATAAGATATATGTATGGAGACCGGCCTCTGACACAGAGGGATCACCATACCAGCTCTTGGTGATTACATGAGACTTTACATGAGAAATAAATAAACTACCTTGTTTAAGCCACTATTATTTTGGGCCCCTTTGTTATAGCAGGAAAAACATTACAGTAACTAATAAAGGACAAAGAACAGTCTCATGGGCCCCCAGCTATCAGCTAAGGAATAAAGCCTCATCCTGCCCAACCTCTTCTTTACCCAGCCTCCTATTTCACCCTCACCTACCCAGCCACCGCCCACCCCTCTGGTAATCATCAAGTCCTCCAACACCTCCCAGGTTTCCAGCAAATTTATTGCATAAGTCTCAAAAGTCAATGGCAAGGTGAATAAAATAAAAATGGGCTCAGGGAAGAGGGCCATGGGCACACACAGGGAGGGGCAATGAGTAGGTGAATTAGTTGGAGCAGGGGGATGCCTTTCCTTGGGTGTCACATCTCATCCAACCCGTAGTCTTCCTCGGGAAAGTCCCCCACTGTCACAACCGAGGGCTTGACGAAGGCGCCGTACTTGGCCTGGCATTCGAAGTAGCGTTTCCCATTCACGCTGCAGGGCATGATGGGGGAGGCAGTGGTCAGAAAGGGCCCCAACATGGCTCCCACCCCAGGTGCTCACCCACACACACTTACACGTATAAGCACACATATGCACACGCAGATGCCCAAACGGGATTGCTTATTACCTGCCATCGTTTTTCCCTAGTGGCTCATCATAGCGGACGCCAACCCAGTAGCCAGGCTTGAAATCTGTGAGTCCTGCCCAGGGAGGAAAGCCCAATGAAACCTCTGGATGCAGCTCACCCCAGATTCATTCCCACCCACTGAGTACAAAGCCTATCCTGGCAAAAACCTCTCCTTGCTACCACCCAGGGCTACCTCCATCTCCTGCCCAGACTAATATCGTAGCCCCCTTCACTGGTCTCACTGTTCCTAACCCGGATCCCCTATTTACTCAACACCCCCAGTTGGAGGAGTCTGTAAAAATTTAAAGTAAACAGCACCGCTACCTTGCCCCAAACTCCTCAAAGGCCGCCCATCCCACTGGCATAAAATCCACACTGCTTATGATCAAATGACAAGGGTGCTAAGACTATACAAGGAGGAAAGAACAGTCTTTTCAACAAATAGTCCCGGGACAACTAGATATCCACACACAAGAGAAGAAAGTTGGACTATCTCACGTCACACACACAAATTAACTCAAAATGGGTCTAAGACCATTATGCAAAACGTAACGCTATAAAACTCTTAGAAGAAAATATAGGAGTAAACCTTTATATTGGGCACTGGTTTCTTAGATGTAATACCAAAAACGTAGGCAACAACAAAAAAAAATAAATTGGATTTCATGAAAATTTTAAGATGTTCTGCTTCAAAGGACGCTATCAAGAAAGTAAAAAGACAACCAACCTACAGAATGGGAGGGGAAAAAAAAGAATGGGAGAAAATATTTGCGAATCATATATTTGATGAGAGAATTGTATCTAGAATATATAAAGAATTCTTACAACTTATGGGCTGCATTGTGCCTGCCAAAATTCACATGATGATGTCCTAACCCTCAATACTTCGGAATGTGACTGTATTTGGAGACAGGGCCTTTAAAAAGGTGATTAGGTTAAAGTGAAGCCATTAGGGTGGGATATAATCCAATCTGATTGGTGTCTTTATAAGAGGAGGAAATCTGGACACCCAAAGAGACACCGGGGATGTGCCCCCACACAGAGGGAAGACCACGTGAGGCCCCAGCAAGAAGGCAGCCATCTCAAGCCAAGCAGGCCTCAGAAGAAACTAAACCTGCCAAGGCCTTGATCTTGGGACTGCCAACTTCCGAAACACAGAGAAATACATTTTTGTCATTTAAGCCATCCGGTGTGTGATTCCTTGGTTAAGGTGGCCCCAGAAAACTAATACACAACTCAACAACAACAACTAAACAACCCAGTTAAAAAATGGGCGAAGGATCTGAATAGACAGTTCTCTAAGTAAGATACACAAATGGCTCATGGAAAGATGGTCAATCTCATTCGCCATCAGGAATGCAAATCAAACCCACAATGCTGTCCCACGTCGTACCCACTAAAATGGCTGTAATTAAAAAGACAGATAATAAGTGTGTTGGCGAGGATGCGGGGAAGCTGGAGCCCTCATACGCCGCTGGTGCGCCCATGACATGGCGCGGCTCCTCCAAAGTTAAACAGAGTGACCATGTGGCCCAGCAACGCCACTCCTACGTGCAGAAACATGAAAACCCGTGTCTACACAAAAACTCATACAAGAATGTCCACAGCAGTATTATTCGTAACAGACAAGAAGTGGAAAGGACCCAAACATCCATCAACTGATGAACGAGTCCGTAAAATGGGGTGTAGCCAATCAACGCGGCATCAGTCGGCCATAAAGAGAAACAAAGCACCGACTCGTATTACAACACGGATGAACCTCGAGAACTCAGTGAAACGAGCCAGTCACGGAAGACCACGTCTTACAGGATTCCAGTTATACGAAACATCCAAAACAGTCTCTGTCTACAGAGACAACATTGATTAGTGGCTGCCCAGGACTGGGGGGGTCGAGGTTTCAGAAATGGGGAGTGGCTGCTAACGCTTACAGAGTTTCTTTCTGGGGAGATGAGAATGTTCTCAAATTGACTGTGGTGATGGCTGCACAGTTCTGTGAACATACTTAAGACCAATGAACTGTATGCTTGAAGTTTTATGGTATCTGAATTATAGCTCAATAAAGCTGTTATAAAAAAACAACCCAGGTGCCTGGGTGGCTCAGTCATTAAGCGTCTGCCTTCAGCTCAGGTCATGATCCCGGGGTCCTGGGATCGAGTCCCACGTTCGGGCTCCTGCTCAGCGTGAAGCCTGCTTCTCCCTCTGCCCCTCCCCCTGCTCGTGCTCGCTCGCTCTAATAAATAAGTAAAATCTTTAGAACAACAACAACACCCAACTGCTCTCCACTGTCTTTGAGGCCCTGCATGGTCCGGCCTCACTCCTGCCCGGACCTTACCTCTTACCCCTCCCCTCATTTTCTTCCCAAGAGCCATGAGCCTCCCTCCCTAACTCCCTTCCTGGGCCTCAGACAGGCCCAGCCTGTTCTCGCTCCCGGCCTTTGCACTCCCCGTGCCCTCTGGCTGGAGCACCCTTTCCTTCATGCAGTCCTTCCCCTAGGAAGCCTCCGGGATCCCTCTCGAGGACGGGTCTGGTGCTGCCTCTCAGCTCCCACAGGCCCCCGAAGCTTCCCTCCTCCCCGCCCCCATCACCTCGGCCCGTGCCTTCCCCATCTCAGCTCTGACACTGGCGCCCTGTGCGTTCACCTCTGAACTGACCCCTCCGGCCTCCGTCTCCTCCATCACGACGCACGCTGTTCTGCCTCCACATCCCACTGCCCTGCATGAACACTCTGGGCTGTCACTGTCATTGCTGGGCCTGTCTCTCCTGCTGGACTGGGATCTCCCTGAGGGCTGGGTCGCCAGCACTGCCCACCTCCGGGCCGAGCAGAAAGCCTCCGTGGGCCACATACCTACATACATGACGGTGCCCCGGCGAGGGAGCTGCCCCGGCGCCCGCACTTCACAGCGGCTGCCCACGGGGATGGCGCTGGCCTGGCTCTTCTCCTCGTTCAGGCGCTGGCTGGTCTCGGCCTCCTGCTGTGCCCGCTCCTCTTCGTTGTAACGGCCTAGCTTGCTGCGCTTCAGGAAGGAGCGGACTGAGTCTGAGGGTGGGGTGGGGGACAAGGCTTAGACATGGTTTCCCTGGTGTGGCCTCTGGCCTAAGGGGATCACCTTCCACCCGTACAGGGCCAACATGCAGAGAGAAACTCTTCTGGGAGTTGGAGGGCTGCCACCCAAGCCCCGAGTCTCCCACTACAGCCCTGACTTCTCCCCAGGACTCCTGGGGCCTCTCCACAATCCAGAAACTAAAAGGAAGGTGCCTGCCTCCAGTCTTCCCATTACCCCATCTTCCTACATCCCTTCAGTATCATATTCCCTCCATCCAGCCTCTCTTCATCTTACTCACTACACATTCGGATCTGTTTTGCTCATGCCCCCAGGGGACCCTAACTACCCCCCCACCCCAGACTTCCCTCTCATGCCCCCGTCTGCTGGCCCACGCTCCCTCACACCTCCCAGCCCTGACTCACACCCCACACCCTGTGCCCCTCCAAGCCCTATCTGTCCACACACCAACCTCATCCCATGCCCTCCACTTGCCATGTCTGTCTGTCCCCACTGCCCACACCACCAACCTCCCCACAGTGTCCCTGTCTGCCCCCGACCTCTGTCCACCCGCACAGATGCCTTCTGGCCCCCACAGGCCCCCATCCATCCCTCTGTGCCTGTACCTTGCCTCTGGTCATAGGCTTCTTGTGAGATCTGGTATTTCTCCACCTTGGACACATCCTCATACTCCCCAAGGTGGGCACCACTGTGGTCAATGACCTGTAGTGAGGGGAGGGAGGTCAGTGGGGAGCAGGGCCTGGCCTGGGAGGCTTGGGATGCTGGGGGCTGCACGTTACAGCATTCCCTGGATTTAAGTCTCTCCATCTAGGAAAGGCCACATTCCTCTACCCTCACCTTTACCCAGGCCTTCTCTCCTCTCCGGAGCCTAGCAGAAGGGATGAGGACAGGTGGCCACACTGGCCATTTCCCCTTCCTCACCCCCATCCAAGCCCTCAGAGGCTGGATCTGCCCCCAGACAATCGCCACATGCTGCCGCCATCACCACTGATGGTCCCCAAGTCACTGGAACTGAAGGGTAGAGCTCAGGTCTTGCTCATGAGACTTTTGGGCAGTACATCTGCCCTCTTTGGATATCTGGGACCCTCCTAAGCTGGCCCCAACCTCCAGACCAGGAAGCATCTCTTCCTGTCCCACCCCCCAATATTCATTCACTCACTGTTGCTAAGCTCTTCCATGGCGCCCAGCTGGGCTGGGTGCTGGGTGCTAGGGACACAAGGAGTGCTCATTCTGCTGGGAGACCGACCCTAAACAAACACATCTATTAAACACCAGACGAGGGGCGCCTGGGTGGCTCAGTTGGTTAAGCGACTGCCTTCGGCTCAGGTCATGATCCTGGAGTCTCGGGATCAAGTCCCGCATCGGGCTCCCTGCTCAGCAGGGAGTCTGCTTCTCCCTCTGACCATCCCCTCTCTCATGTGTGCTCTCTCTCACTCATTCTCTCTCAAATAAATAAAATCTTAAAAAAAAAAAAAAAAAAAAACACCAGTCGATGACAAGGTTCTACATATATAAGTACCACAAAGAGGCTTAGGAGCATGAAGGGTGGTCAGAGAAGATTTCTTTTTTTTTTCTTTTTAAAATTTTATTTATTTATTTGACAGAGAGAGACAGCGAGAGAGGGAACACAAGCAGGGGGAGAGGGAGAGGGAGAAGCAGGCTTCCCGCTGAGCAGGGAGCCCGATGGGGGGCTCGATCCCAGGACCCTGGGATCATGACCTGAGCCGAAGGCAGACGCTTAATGACTGAGCCACCCAGGTGCCCCCAGAGAAGGTTTCTGAAAGGAGGGGATGCCTGAGCCAAGGTCTAAAGGCTGAGAAGGAACGACAGGCACCAAATCTCGGGTGCAGGAATGTCCTTAGCCCTTTTCAGGAACAGCAGGGACGCCATGGCGGCTGGAGTGGAGAGCCAGGGGAGGCTGGGAGACACAACAGATCACTGCAGACTTTGGCTTTTACCCAGACTGAGCTGCAGCCAGGGAGGCTCTGAGCCAGGAGCACCCTGACCTGACTCAGGGCCTCACAGCCTCCTTCTGGCTGCAGGTGGGGAGCAGACTGCAGGACCCCCCCCTCCCCCGGGAAGGGCTGCTGTGGAGTCCAGGAGTGAGATGGAGGCTGGGACAGGGCAGGCGCAGTGGGGGAGAAGAGCGTAGACTCCAGATAGATTCCGGAGGTGGAGTCCACAGGGTTTGCAGACAGACTGGATATAGGTGAGAGGGAAAGACAGGGGTCAGCAAAGACCCTCAGGTGTTTGGCCTGAGCCACTGGGCTAACACAGCAAAACAGAAACGGCCCTTTTCTCTGGCCAGGATCACTAAGAATTTCTACTTTCTGTATTAAGGATCTTGTAAATTTGAGGTGGCTATTATTTTAGGCAACAAATATAGGTTAATATATTTTATATACATACTCAAAAATTGTTTTTAAGTAATCTCTGTGCCTAACATGGGGCTTGAACTCATGACCCTGAGACCAAGAGTCACATGTTCTACCGACCGAGCCAGTCAGGCGCTTCAAATACAGGGAATATTTATAAACAGGAAAAGAATTTAAAATGAAAAAAAATTCCCCAGAGGCTCCACCTCTAGGAAACCTTCCTCAACTGACCTCAGAAGTGAGAGGCCTGTCTACACCTGAATCCATGTGTGAAAACCTCCTGTTTGAGGATGCCACGACCCGTGCGTGGCCCACCAGCATCTGGGGCTGAGGTTGCCCACTTGTCAGCCCGAAGTCTCAGTCCTGGGGGCCCAGCACTATCCTGACCCACGCCCACTATGATCCAGGCCCCACTGCACCACCTGGACTATGGAAGAAGCCGCCTCCCCGGTCTCCCTACTCCTCTGGTCTTCTGCAGTCTGCTCTCCACACACAGTCAAAGGGAGGCTGTGAACACCTGAGCCAGACCAGGACTCTCCTGGCTCAGAGGCCTCCCCTGGCTCCCACTTCTGTCCACCAGAGGAGAGGCCACTCCTCAGTCCCTGTACTTAACTGTGCTCCCTTCCACCTCAGTGTCTGCACATGCTGTGCCCTTCTCCGGGAGTATTCTTTTCCTTTCCTCAGTTAACTCTTCCTATTTTCCAGGTCTCTGCTCAGGCATCACCTCTTCCAGGAAGTCCTCCCAGACCTCACTGATAGGTCAGGTTCCCCCAATATCAGCTCTCCCAGCTCTGTGAGCTCTTCCTATATGGCTCTCGTGTCTCTGACATTTCATATTTGTTCCTGTGAATGTTTAGCTAACATCTACCTCGCACACTGGACAGAGCTAAAACAGACCTCGTCAGACCTGGCTCACAGCTATAGCCCCGGCATAACACGGATGCTCAATGAACACTTAAGAGGTAACAAAGAACCAGTTCTCTGAGCACAGTGACTTCCAGAGTCATGCAGATTGAGGCGAAAATTCTAACTATAGTTCATCCTTAGGAAAATAAATTCCATCCTGAAGCTAAGTTTTATCTTGTGCAAAATGGGGTTAATCACACCATCTTCCAAGTCTTATTTTACGGATTCAGGTCAGTATCCAACAATGATTCACTGAGCATCTTCTCCGTACTATACCAGGTGCTGGGGGAAATGCACAGTATGTCACTGGGTGCTAGGAGCTAAGGACAAAAACCAAGTAAAGTGGAAAAGAGAGGAGATTTAAATTTTATACTGAGGTCAGTGAAGGCTTCACACCGTCCAAGTGTGTGAGGAAGGGTGGAGTGAGCCATGTGAAGCCATATAAAAAAGAACCATGCAGGCTTAGGGTATATAGCACTTGCAAAAGCCCTGAGGTGGAGGTCACCTGGGATGCTGGGATATCTGAAGAGTAAGGGGCGGGGGGGGGGGCAGGGGGGACAGAGAGGATGATGTGAGTTGATGCATGCAGAGGTCCTCTGTGTTCCAACTTCTTCCAACGCATCCAAGTCTCATCACTCACCCTGACCCACCTCAAACTATGCCTCTGTACCCTGTTCCCTCCACCTGGCATGCTCCTCCCACCCCTTATCCTAAGTTGCCCTTTCCTCATCCTTCGGGTCTCAGCTCAGGCATCCCACCCCTCAGGAAGCCTCTTCCGATACTTCCAGGAGTCAGGTAGGTACCTCTCTGAGGGCCCCCAATTCCCTGGGCTTTTCCCAGCCCAGTTCAGACTACTCTGGCTGTCACTGTCCAGTGATGGCTCTGTCTCTCTCCCTGCTGGACTGGGGGCTCCATGAGAGGAGGGCCTATCTTGGTTATCACACAGAACAACGTACAGCAAGTACTTGTTCAATAAATAAATGAATGGAGGGGAGGTCTCACGTGGATGCGGCAGCCGTCGTCTACGGGGTACGAGCCCAGCAGTGCATCCTCCTGATCCAGCTTGCTGTAGAACTTGTCGTCAGGTCCATACAGCTCCAGTTCCATGCAAGAAGCAGGACTGCCCACCACCAGCTCTAGTTTACACTGCGCGGGGAGCAGCCGGTGGAAGGCTGTTAGCGGCCCCACCCTCTGCCCTGAGGCTCCACCCCTTGTTTTCTTTTTTTAAGGTATGTACTTGCAAATTTATATATTTTTATATTTTTTAAAGTAAACCCTACGCCCAACGCGGTACTCGAACTCACGAACGGAGATCAAGAATCGCAAACTCTACCAGGGGAGCCAGGCGCCCCTAAGCTCCACCCCTTGTAACAACCATCATCCCATCCTTGCTCCTCCAAGAAACCCACCATTTAGGACCCACCTGGTTATCCCTGGCCACGCCCTATGCAACCTCTGATTTCCCCTGGCTTCGCCCCCAATTTCTGGAACCTCAGGTTCCCTCTAGCCCCGCCCCTCCGGGGCCCAGTCCCCAATCTGTTCAACCTTGGTTGATCCCCGCCCCTCCCCGCGTTCGGGGAGCCCCTCCATTTCTCCTTTGCCCCGCCCCCTCAAACGCTACGCCCCGCCCTCCGGACCCCGCCCCCACGGCCACACCTTGAACTCAGCGATGGTGAGGCTGCGACTGTACCGCTTTTCAGAGCGGAAGCTGTTGAGAGAGCTGCTGATGAAAATGGTCACTGTGGGCGCCGACAAGCCCGTCACCTCCATCTCGCCACACCCTGCCGGGGTCCGCAGCCCGGTCAGTCTCCTCACACCAGCTCCGCAGCCGCCGCCGCCGCTTCTGGGATATCAGCCCCTCCCTCTGCTCCCGACCTGGCCAATCCATGCTCTCCCGCAAACAGGGTCCGCCAATCGCCGCCGTATCTTTTCCACGCCAGGAAGCGGGCTCTCCCGTACTCGTGGGTAGGCCCAGCCAATCCTGACAGGTCTTCCATGGTGCCTTGTTCTTCCAATAGCCGCCCGGGAAACTGCCCGGGCGAGCGAAGGCTGAAGCCCACAGGAAGGACTGGCAAGAGTTACCTCGTCCGCGCATGTGCAGCCAGCAAAAAGCAATGGCTTCATTTATGCTCTCGGCCTTGCATATTACGTAAAGCATCGTATCCCTGGCTCTCGTACCATGCTATTCAACAAACGGGGGAAGCGAGGCTCAGAAGTTGGAGCCAATTACCGCAGGATATCAAAAAAACTGAAGCAAGTTATTAATCGAACCTCGGCGCAGAGCCAAGCACAAAGCCCCAGGGGGGCAGTGTGTGTGCGTAGCTCCGCCCCTCCCTTGGCGAAGCAACTAGGCTTGACCCTTCCCGCGACCGGTCGCGCGGCGGAGCAAGTGCGGAAGGCTCGCTTGGCGGGCAGTGCGTAGCTATGGAACCAGACGGTACCTACGAGCCGGGTTTCGTGGGTATTCGATTCTGCCAGGAATGGTGAGCCTGGGCCTGCGAGTGTGTAAGGGAAGCAAGTAATGGCCCCAGGACTGACCTCTGACTTCTCCCTCCCACAGTAACAACATGCTTTACCCCAAGGAGGACAAGGAGAACCGCATTCTGCTCTACGCGGTGAGCACGAGTCTGCGGAGTGCCCGGGTCTTCCCAGAACGGTCCACCTGTTCCCAGTGTGGCCCCAACCTACTCCACGTGACCCTTACTCCTTTTTACGCCTCCTACGCCTTTTGGTCTCGCCTCCTATCCCCCGAGTGAACCCTACTCTCTTGTCTTGCCCATCCCCGAAGTGATTCTCAATATACCCCGTTATCCCAACTTCGAGACTCCATGCTCTAGTCATTCCCTCCAGGGAAGACCCAGCCTTCCCTTCCAGTCGCTTCCCGGATCTCTCCATGACCCCCTCCCCGCCACACTCGCCCTCTCGTAGTGCCGGAATTGTGATTACCAGCAGGAAGCCGACAACAGCTGCATCTACGTCAACAAGATCACGCACGAAGTGGAGTGAGTGGCAGCACTAGAGCCGGGGGACGGGGTTGTTGGCTTGGGAAAGGCCTGGTCTGGGCATAATTATTCGCCTTCTATTCCCTCAGCGAACTGACCCAGATCATCGCTGACGTGTCCCAGGACCCCACGTTGCCGCGGACCGAGGACCACCCGTGCCAAAAGTGAGAGCGCGCTGTTGGTATTGGGGATGGAGAGTGGCTCGTCCTCACTGGGTGAAGGGAGGAGGGAAGGGTATGGTTGGCTGAGTGGCTGACTGTCCTCCCAGGTGTGGCCACAAGGAGGCGGTGTTTTTCCAGTCACATAGTGCCCGGGCCGAGGTGAGCGGCAGGAGGAAGGCTTTCTGCGTGTCCCAGGGTTGGTCCTCCCCGGGGGCAGGGATACCAGTATTGGGGGGGACCCTTACCACTGGGGAAGGCCCCTTTGCCTATTATCTTGGGGTGCGGCTCTGCTGGATGGAGGTGGTGTGTCGTACACATCCATGGGGTGCAGGCCCTTCCTAACCGTGCACCCTTTCTGGCAGGACGCCATGCGCTTGTACTACGTGTGCACGGCCCCACACTGTGGCCACCGCTGGACCGAGTGAACTGTCCTCTCCTATGTGTAATAAATTCTGTGTTTTGTGCGTGCATTTCGTGCGTTTATTTGCCTCCCGTGGGTTGTGTGGGATGCACATTCTCAAGCAGCGCGATGTAGGGTGCGGTGCTGCACGTAGGCGTCCGGCCTCGAGCAGGTGAAGCCACAGTCCTCACACACATGCAGCTTCTCACGGCGCTCACGATAAGCGTAGCTGGCCGGCTGCCCGTGCACCTTGGCAAGATGAGCTTCCAGTGAGCAGCGCTGTGTAAATGCTTTCCCGCAAGCTCCACAGCGGAATGGCCGGATCCCTGTGCAGAAGGGCGGGGGGGGGGTGGGGGGGGTGGGGGGGGTGGAGGACAGACAGGGCAATGGCCTCCAAACCAAAGCCTCTCCACCTTGCCCTCCATGAGCATTCCTGCATTCCTGCTCCGAGGTGTCCATACTCTGCCTGTGTCCCACCATGTGCTACCTCCACCCAGTGCAAACGTGGGCCAGACGCCTGTGTTCCCCACCTGCTCATCAGGATATTCCTTCCCCAGGAGGAGGAGGGAGGCTTTTCCTTGCACCCTTCCGTCTAGGACCTGAATCCTGTAGCCACTACTGTCTTCACGCTGCAGCCCTCAGCAGGCCTCCACCCTGGCACCACCTTAGCACCCACTGGCTGGGGGCTTAAGTAGGAGGTGTTCCAAGCCGCCTGATGGCTGAGTCTTCACCCCATGAACACAAACGCTGGAACATCCTGGGCACCTCTCTCCCATTTCATTCCAGACTTCCCTGGGGCCCAGCCGCCCTGCCCTGCCCCTCCTCACCGGTGTGAGTCCTCATGTGGCGCTTGAGGTCGAAGGCATCGTGAAAGCCCTTACCACAACAGTGGCACACGTGACGGCGCGCGGGGCTGTGGCACTTGAGGTGTTGCGTCAGCATGCGCTGCAGAGGGAAGGCCTTGGGGCAGAGTGGGCAGCTGAGTGTCCCCGGGCCCCTGGGACTGGAGGCCGGCCTGCCCTGCATGTGCTGTGGGAGGGACATGGGAGTTAGACCCCCCGGCCGGAGCAAATGGAATACCTAGAACCAGGAACCAAGGAGGGCTGGGAAGGCTGCTATTCGTGTGTGCGAAGGCCTTCCCTGACCCTTCCCTGGCCTTGCCTTTACCTTGCTTTATATTTCTCCATAGCACGTCTTCCAACGTAACATAGAATTTTCTTTTTTTTTTTTTTTAAGATTTTATTTATTTATTTGACAGAGAGAGAGATAGCGAGAGCAGGAACACAAGCAAAGGGAGTGGGAGAGGGAGAAGCAGGCTTCCTGTGGAGCAGGGAGCCCGACACAGCCTCAATCTCATGACCCTGGGACCATGACCTGAGCCAAAGGCAGATGCTTAACGACTGAGCCACCCAGGCGCCCCGTAACATAGATTTTTCTAATTTTATTGTCTATCCCTGTAGCCCCCACCAGATTTATAAGCTCCAGGAAGGATGGAATTTTTGTCTTATTCCTGGTAAATATCCATTGCCTAGAACACTTCCTGGCTTTGAACAAATACTGAAATGATCCCAGTCACATTTCTATTCCGGCTAGTGCTTTCCTTCTTCCAGGGCATGCACAGCTGAATATCCCTTCTGAGAAACCCCAGTCTCCCCATCCTGCTCCTGTCACCTTTTCTGGTCTGACATAAAGCAAATCGCCAGGGGCGCCTGGGTGGCTCAGTCGTTAAGCATCTGCCTTTGGCTCAGGTCATGGTCCCAGGGTCATGAGATTGAGGCTGTGTCGGGCTCCATGCTCAGCAGGAAGCCTGCTTCTCCCTCTCCCACTCCCCCTGCTTGTGTTCCCTCTCTCGCTGTGTCTCTCTCTGCTAAATAAATAAATAAATAAAACCTTAAAAAAAAAAAAAGGAAATCGCCATCCACTTGGCTTGAATCTTGTTCTGCCCCACTGGACAGAGGGATCTTGGGATAGGAAATGTGACTGCCCACGCTAGGGAAATGGTGCCTGGGATGAAGCCGAACAGTGAGCTCTACTAAGAAAGGAAAGGCATTCCCAGCAGAGAACAATAAGTGGAAAGGTCCTGAGGCTGGAGCAGCATGTGCAATGGACTTGGGAAGTAAGGGGCAGTCAGGTTATGTGGAGGCTGAGAGCGGGCAGGGATGAAACTGAGCAGGGTCTTGTGGTCCAGCTGCAGACTCACCGCTACCCAAGGGTCTCCGAGGCCAGAAGACTGGTGTGCTGGAGGGCCCTGCTGGTTGCTGCAGTCTGAGGAGAGAAGCCAGACGGTGATGCTTTGTGTCTCACCTACCCCTCACCTCCAGGCCCAGTGAGGGGCCCACCTGGGACATAGGCATCTCCCCGGAGCTGATCAGGCAGGTGGCCCCAGTTGGGTGGCTGTGGACGCCGACTCCTGACCAGGAAGGCACGGGGCATCACCTCCAGGAATGGTGAGATGGCCCCACACAGACGACTGCTTCTCCCACCGACAGTCACACCTCAGCCCCAGGATGACTGGAGGGGGAAGGGAGGGAGGGAAGGGGGAGCCCTGGAGGAGACTCATTCTCTCCATGCAAATTTTGTGACCAGCCCAGGGAGCCGACTTCGCTGGCTCCAGTTACCTTTGCCTCGGGACCCGCCATTCCTCCCCCTTCTCCTACACCAGGTTCCTGAGGGCACTCTCCAGCCACCAGAGGCGGCCAAGCGCTAGGACCCCCAAGGACACCAAGGGCAAGATTGAAGCTTAGACAGCTCCTGGGAGTGGGAAAAAGGAAAGACTGCAGGGAGGCTGTCCTCTTAAAGTAGCAGGGCTAAGGACCTGAGAGTCTGTTTGCCAGGCAAATCAGTTACCAACCGGACATCCAACAGCCTGTTTGGTTATTCAAATCACAGCAGCTGTCTGAGGAAGCGGGGGTGAGGAGTGGCTGTGATTGCTTGCTCCAGAGGGTGGAGAGACAGCATGGTGCAGTAGGGAAGGACAAGGGGAGGATATAGGCTATGCATCTTCCAACAGGAAGCTCTACCTCTCTGATTTTCAGATGCCCAGAGCTGACGTTCAGCCAGAAACACTGTTCAGATGTAGCAGGTATTAGAATATTGGTGTGTTAATAGTCCAGCTCCTAGTGATTGCCTGGGACACCACTTCCCCACTCTCCCACAGTCCAGGAGCCAAAGGGGTTCACCTGACACAGCCAGGGGCTCCCAGAACCCCACCCCTACATTCAAGCGAGTCTGTGTTCTAGATTGATCATTGTCTGACCTCTTAACCCCTGGTTAAGGATTTTGAATATTCTCTGTGCAGTTGCTTCCTCTCATTTATCCAGTCAGCGACTTCCTGAGCTCCAACTATGGGCCAGGCCTAGCTCAGCACTAAAAATGAACACATAACTTAGCCCATGGGGGAGACACGCCAGTAACAGTGCAGAATGACCAAAGCTATGATGGGGGATGCACAGGCAAAGTGATCCCAACTGCAACAGAGAAAACCCAGGGGGCTCAAAGGAGCCCAGAAGAGGCTCCTGATCCAGCCTAAAGGTTCAGAGATGACTGCTGGATGTAGCCCTGAAGGAAGATGAGGTTTCAGGTGAAAGGGGAGGGTGTTCCAGGCAGAGGGAACAGTCTACACAAAGGCTTGGTGGTGAGAGAAGCATTATTTCTTCATTTCTTCACACTCCCTGAGAGTCAGTCCTGCTGATTCATTTGGGGCAGCAAGGGAGGTGGGACTGAGAGTCTGTTAGCCCAGAGCTTTGCCACTTTATCTCTGCAGAACCCAGGCAAGTCACTTCTTGCTTAGCCTCAGTTTCTTCATCTGGAAAATGGGACTAACGTGTCTCCCTATCACTGGTTTGTGTCAAAGATCCATGTAGATCATGTGGGGAGAGTGCTTAGCATGCAGCATATAAACAGGGTGGTTGTTAGGAAGTCTTGAGGGGTGGCTAGGCAAGCATGTGAGTTTCAGTCAGTCCGGCCATCTGTAAGTGTTAAGTGTCGGGACACCTGGGTGGCTCAGTCAGTTAAGCATCTGTCTTTGGCTCAGGTAATGATCCCAGGGTCCTGGGATCGAGCCCCACATCAGGCTCCTTGCTCAGCAGGGAGCCTGCTTCTTCCTCTGCCTGCCACTCCCCTAGCTTGTGCGCTCACTCTCTCTCTCTAGCAAATAAAATCTTTAAAAAATAAAGTTCTTTAAAAAGTGTTTTAAGTGTCTCCATCTCACAATTGTTGGATTTCATGCACCTGTGACTGGTGTGTGCAGCACAGGTCTGGCAGCCCAGTATCTAGGATCGGTCCAGCGTGGGAGTACAGGGCGCAAGTTGCACTGAAGAATGAGCTGGCAAATGGTTAGGGGGAGCCATCTTGTCTCTTTCCCCGTGCCCAGTTCTCCCTGCCCAGCACCACGTCTCTTGGGGCAAGTGGTTCCTGTGTTACTGAAAACACATTAGGGAAGAAATTCAGGGCTGGGTGTCTTTATTTGTCCCCATACCCTTTCTGTCCCACTCCTCCCGTACCCCCTCGCTCCCAATAGGATTTCGACAATGGGGAGCCCCACAGAAGATGGGGGAGAGGATTTCTCCAACTCTCTCCCTATGAAGTTGCCAGGCACACAGCTCCCCTCACGGCAGCCCTCTCTCCAGGATTGGCTCTTCTGGGTCCCACTTTGCTCCCTTGTATCTATAGCTCAAGGCTAGGGTGGGAGTGACAGCTCTTCTCTGGGACCAGTCCAGGATACCATACCATAGGATTTCCCTATCCCCTGCCCACTTCTTTGTAAAAGATCCCTTCACTGAACTCTCCTTGAAACATCCTGTGTGAGCATTCTGTCCTCTTCCTGCTGGGGCCCTGTGGGTCCACAAACCGCATGCGCACACATTCATCAGCAGTGGTTTCTTAACCAGCCAGTTTGTCGGAGGAGAGATTCTGGTCTTTCCAGGGCAGAAGAGCTTAGCATTAAGAAGTGGAGAGTGGCAGACACACTGGGTCCTCTCTACCAGCCCACCCTCTTGTGCTGAGAGAACCCAATTTTGTTTGAACAGTGATATGGCCAGGACAGGAGAGATGGTTGGTCCAAGTGAATCAAAGCCATCTCCATTCTTGCCTACAACTGCTCTGAAAGAAGCGTCTAGGAAGGCTGAGCACCTTTCTTACTACCCTGGCAGCTGCCCTCCTTCGGGCCTTTGCTCCTGGTTAGCTGAGAGCATACTGCCCAAGTGCTGGTATGGCAGCCATGTTGCAGCTCTGAGGGCCTAAGCTGGGGGTGGAACTCAGCCTCAGAGGGTAACGGGGCCAGGAACATAATCAAGAGTAATAAATGTCCCTGCAGCGTGGGCCCCCACGCTTGCTACTTGTGCGTTGAAGACTTTTTTAAAGAATTTATTTGAGAGAGAGGGAGCAGAAGCAGGGTTAGGGGCAGAGGGAGAGGGAGACTCCGCGCTGAGCGGGCAGCCCAACGTGGGACTCGATCCCAGGACCCCGAGATCATGACCTGAGCCAAAGGCAGACGCTTAACCGACTGAGCCACCCAGGCGCCCCTGAAGGCTTAATTATGATACAGGGTGGGAGGAGGGGTACATTCCGCTAGGGAAAGGCTCAAGATGGTCCTCTGGGTATTCAGGGGCCTGGATGCCAAGCCTTGCCTCAAGGATCTTCAGTGGCCAGGCAAGGCAGGGGCAAGGAGAGAGGGTCCCCAGGGGTCTGTAACCTGTGGGGCAGGGCAGGGCAGGGGCAGGGCCTCTGAGAAATAAACAATACTGGGCATCTCCTTAGCTACCAAGATCAGGTATCTTATTTAGGGGGGAAAATTGTGTTGTGAATATTTCTTGGATTTAAATGTCATGAAGCAACAAGGCCCTGCCCCCTTGAACCCTATTCTTCCTCCCATCTCCTCTCTTACCCTTTCTCCTAGCTCACTCCATTCCTTCCATATATGTTTGATCCCCCCAGCGGGGTGTTCGCACTGGCTGTTCTGTCTGCCCGGATATCTTCCCAAGATGTCCACATGGCCTGTGCCTTCTCTCCGGCCTCAGCTCAAATGTCACCCCGGAAAGGCCTTCCCTGGCTCATCAACCAGCACAACGAACTCCCTCAGCTTACCTACAGTTCCACCGATACTGCTTCAGTTCCTGTTTTGCTCCCTAGAAGGCTAATGCCACGAGGGCAGATGCTTTGCTGGTCTTGTTCCTCCCACTACCCCCAGCGTGTACGACAGACAGGTAACCCGCAGGACTTTTTGAACAGCACCATTGGTTGTGATGTGTGTTAGTTTCCAGAGACAGCAGAGGGCCATGGCCTTATGCTGAACGGTCTGGCTCTGCCACGAGGCAAGCCTGGGTTTGAGTCCCAGCTGTGTGGGATCCGGAGCAAGGCTGGATCTCTCCGGGCTTGTTTCTGGTGGGCCATGACCATCCGACGGAGCAGAGAGGGACTCAGGCAAGTGGTGGTTGAGGCCACAGCAAGCCGCACGGTGGGGCTGTGGTTCAGGGGAGGGCCCTCCCTTGCCTGCTTCCTTTTTATAGAGAATTGGGACAGTGGGGGCTTTTGTGGTCACAAGAGTGGCCTTCTTGGCAGACATGCCACATGGCTAGATGCCGGCTGCCTGGGGAAGCTGCTACCACAGCTGGGAGCTCATGGGATGAGTCTGGATAGAATCTTCCTGCTGGGGAGAGAATTCCTTGTCCCAGCTGCTGGATGGCCTGGGCATGCTGCCCGATTGTCCAGTCACTGAGCTTGCTGGTCTCTCCTCAATTTCCCCTGCTGTAGGTGGGGACAAAAGCCTGGACCTCATAGGATCCAACCTGGGCTTGGCCTGGGGGCCCCGAACCAGTGGGGTGGCAGTGTGTGTCCTGGGAGCCAGGGTCTGGCACATGGTGATGGCAGTGGCTCCAGTGGGTTCTTGGGCACCAGTAAGGGGGCAGGGAGGAAGGGCTGGCCCCTCCTTGGGGAACAGCTGGGCCCCACTGGGCCAGGACCCCAACTGACCCCATAGCAGCTCAGGGGGGATGGACGACATGGCATCCAGGTGTTGGGATCATCATTATTGCAGTTCCCTAATTTCTTGGGAATGTTGGTCCCATTGATGGAGTCCTGCGCTGGGGCTGATGTCCCCCAGGTGAGACAGGAAGAGGAAGAGCAGGTGAGGGTACAATGCTACGTGGCCAAAACCTGCTGCATACAAATTTTATCCCTTGCAAAGTTCATCCACCCACGTTCCCCGGGCTGGTCCAACACAACACTGCTGTCCACCCTACCCTCCTTCCCCGCATCCACCTGAGGGAGCTTCGTGCATACGCCCCGACAGGCACCAGGAACCATTCCTCTAAGCTGTCAGTTTATTTGCTTAAGACACCTATCTCTTCAGAAGCAGCAGGGCTGGCGTGGAGAGGAGGCTGCTGGCCCTCAGTCCCCCCGCACCTTCCTCCGCACGGCCTGCACCAGCAGCTCCGAGTAGTGTTCCAGCAGGGCATGCAAATCTGGGCTGGCCAGGGGGCACAGTGGAGTCGGGGAGGGGGAGCCCGGGCTGCCCTGGGCCTGGGCCTGGGCCATGTCAGTCCCAACCAGCCAGTCATTGGCCTCTAACTGGTTATGGATCCAAAGAAAGGTGGAGGCCAGCTCAGTCCGTGCCTGCCACTGCTGCTCCGTGCTCACCTGGTCGCTGGAGACCATCTGCAAGGGGTACAAACCTTGTCAGGGGCCACCCAGCCCCGGCAGTCCCGGGGAGCTACCCAGCCCTCTCCCCTGGCCCCGGGGCTGGGCTCACCAGGCGGTAAAGGTCCAGGGCTTCTTGGAAGGTGGTCTGCAGTCTGTGCACGACAGTGCTCAGTTCACGGGGAGCTGGGGGCAGGACCCTGGCCGGCACCCCAGGCTCCTCCCAGTGTCCAGGGCTGCCCTGGACCAGACTGAGCGCATCTGGGGTGAGAGGGGAGGGAATGAGAAAGACACCTCCACTTTCTAGCTGGTCTAAGAGAGGCTGGGGTGGCTGGGCTGATCCCTCTGCCTGGGATGCTTCCCTCAGTCCCCTAAGGCTCACTTCCCTCCTGCTCTGCTCAAATGCCCCCTTCTCCTTGAAGCCTTTTCTCATTATCTGGCTGAAAACTCTAGCCACTGTCCCCCCCTTCTCACTCCCTAAACCCTTTTATTTCTGTCCTTAGCACATACTCCTTCGGGATACTCTTAACACTTTGCTTTACATTTAGTCTGGCCATCTCCCCAGTGAGGGTGCCCATTCTTTGTAGTCTTGTTGACCACCAAGCCCCATGTGCCCAGGGTCTAGAACAAAGCCCAACACATATGAAGTGCTCACTAAATATCTAAGTGAAAGAAAGAACGAACAAATGAATGGCGCAACCCCTGAGCCGGGTCAAGTGCCCACCTTCAGAGCTAAGCCAGCTGTACACGGGATGAGCTCGGGGGACAATCCCTTGCCCCAAGAGTGGTACTTACCAGGGGTGGGCTCCAGGAGAGACGTGACGCTGCCAGGGACCCCAGGCCTGGCCTCTGGAAGTAGGGCACTGTTGGGGTGGGCAGGGGCTTTGAGGGGCTCGGGGGCCAGGAGCCTTGGGAGAAAGGTGGAATTGTGGAGCCTCAGGGAGCTTGCATCCATGGGGCTGGGGACTGGGAAGGTGGCTGTTGTGACGGTGACACTGGACTGGGTGGCTGCAGGTTCCAACGGGGGAGGGGGCAGCAAGAGCCTGTCAGGGATGCTCGACAGGGTCAGCTTCAGGCTGGCCCGGGCCTCATGGTTGCCCCAGGAGGACAAGGCAGGTTCTCGGCCCTCGCTGTTAGAGCTGGGTGCTGCCGTGGTGGGGATGGCCTGGAGCTCCTGGCCCAGGGGTGCCATCTCCCCCAGGGAGGAGGGCCTGTGGAGGGGCCTGGCCAGCTCAGCCAGCACAGGGTCCTCACTGTCCTCGGGGGAGGTGCTGCGTGACATCTTGGCCCGGGAGCCGGCAGTGGCCTCCATGTAGGGGTGGGTGGAAGGGCCGTGGACAGCCTGAGGCAGGCGTGGAGTGGGTAGGGCTGTGGGCGTCGGAGGCTTCCCGTCAGTGGACAGCACTGAGGAGGGGGCACAGGGCACCAGGCCGGGGAGGCGGGGGGCTGTAAAGGAAGAAGTTGGCTCAGTCTCACACCCCAGCCACAGAGCCGAGGGAGAGGGGCCCACCCCAGGTGGCTTCCGGGCCTGAGTGGACCCTGCCCATCCCCACTGCCCCACGGTTCGGATGGGCATCCAGGACCGTTTGCTGAGAAGCCCAGGCTGTTTGTCTGCGGATGGGGGCACTCACTCAGTGGGCGCCAGGCCTCCGGGGTCTCAAGGGGCTCCTCGGCCTTCTTCCCAGCGCGGACCTACAAGCACAGCATGCGGTGAGGACAAGGCGTCCAGGCGCGCAGCCCTAGGTCCGGAGGGAGGGGCCCAGTACTCACGCTGGTCCTGCCTGGGGACGTGTGGCCAGTGCCTGCCCTCGGGGGCTCTGCTCTGGACCGGCTGCCCCCAAGCTCCGGGAGTCTGACCTCTGGGGACTTCACCAGGTGCAGGGGCAGCCGGGGAGGGAAGCTGTGGGTGAACCTGTGGGAAGGAAACCAGGCGGTTGTGGCTGTCCTGGGGGTCCCTGAGGGGACACAGCCCCCCCCGGGGGGGGATAGAGAGATGGGGGCGGGGTGGGGGTTCACCAGCTCCTACCTGGATGTTTTCTGGAGGCGTGAGAGGAACTGGGCTGAAATGCTCAGCCGGGGATTGAAGAAGTCCTCAGCCTCAGGGGCCTCCAAGTCTCTCAGGGATCCATGGAAGAGCTCTAGGGGAAGATGCCAAGGGAGTCTTCAGAATCCCTCCAGCCACTCAGCCCTGGGCCCAGGAAGGCCCGCAGACCAGCAGGTAGATCCCCAGAAACGCCATCAATAGACCACCCACATGCCTGGGGGAGCAAACACAGCAGGGAGAAGAGCCTGCACGGCTCAGTCCTTGAGAGAAAACGCAAGCCCTCTTACCACCCCTGCCAGCTCTGCAGGGAAGCCCTACCCGAGACACCCACGCTGTGCCCAGCACTGGAAGGCCTGCCCGGGCAGGGCCCTACCCTCAGGGTGAGCGTCAGTAAGCGTCTCGAAGTGGTGGCGGAGGAACTTCTCCTGCTCAGGGGTCTGGGGCAGGGAGCCGTTGGATATGCCCGGCACCTCGGGCTGGGATAACTCTTCTGCAGAACCTGGGCATCCTGGGGAGAGGCGAAGGGGAGGCCAAGGGGGTGGGCAGGAGAGACTCATCAACACCATGAGTCACACAGACGCCCAAAGACGCCAGACGCTTAATAATGGAGGAAGCTGGCCTCGCCCGTCACACAGCCTGCTGCCACTAGACCGAGGACAGGCTAATGGCTCTGCTTCCTACACAAGGAAATGGGGGCTTAGTGGGCACCAAGTGCAGGGCTGATGTGGGGAAAGGGATTATATATCATGACCATCCCCGAGCAAGTCCCATGCACCATCTTCCCCACATCTGGCCTCTGCTCACCCAGCGTGGGGGGCATCATCATGTCAAACCGAGGGGCCGGGGCCGGCTGTGGAGGGGGGGCATGGTTGGTGGTGACGCTGCACTCCAGGTCAGCCTCTGACTCCCCCGAGTCTGGAGGGGCAGAGTGGGAGTCAGGAGCCCAAAGCCAGGCCCTCACGGGGTGAGTCAGGTAAGTGGCTCAGGTTCCCAGGGCTTTGGTTTTCCAATCTGGAGAGTGGGGGTAATAATACCCAGTCTCTGTTTTTATGGACCAGCAAGTTTACACTTCAAGGAAGTGGCAGAGCTGGGCTCCTGCCAGTCAGCAGTTGGGCTCGAGAATCCTCAGGGAACAGCAGGGACCATGTCTGCCTCCGTGATAGACCCTGAGCTTCAGGAAGACTGAGTCAAGGTCGCCATTAATACCCAGAAAGGGGCCTGGCTGGACAGATTACTGCAGGGTCTCCGCCTGCCGCCACTCACCGTCAGGTGGGCTCTGATCCTTCGGGCAGAATGAGGAGACTCTGAGGTAGGAGTCACCTTGCTGGTCTCTGGGCTCCCCCTTGATGTCCTTCGTGCTGTACTCGCTGCAGTGCCGGGGGTGGGGCAAGGGAATGAGAACATACTAGGTAGTAAACAGCCAGCCCCCACCCTGACCCCCTAGACATCTGTGCCCTGCTCCTACTGAGCACTGCCTCGCCTCTCCTGCCTCCTGCAAAGGCTCCCTGCACCTCCACCTGGAACCAGGGCAACTGAGGCTGCAGGGCCAGGCTCCCGTGCCACCTGGGCCTTACTGCTCTGCCCCACTCCCCCAGGCCCATTCTTCCAGCGCGTGCCTATCAGCTGAGGCCTCCTCTCTCCAATGCCTTAAGGCTTCCCTGGGTGCACAGGACACTCACCTGTCTGCCCCTGTGACCGTCACCTCTGCCTCCAGGGAGTAGACGATGAGCTCGCTGTCCTCAGAGGACTCCCTCTGTAGGGGCAGGAAGGAGGGATGCCCCCCGCCGACATTCTGGGGGCTCTCCGACTGCAGGGTGGAGAGGACACAGCCATCTGAGGGGTCCTGGCAGCCAGGGCCCTTTGCAGGCCGCCAGGCGTACCGCCAACACCCACGATAACAGGGAAGACGTGCTGGAGCATCCCGCTGAGCCAGGGCCTGGGCCCGGTGAGGTGCTCATCCTGAGCTCCCTCTGCGCTCCTCCTGCTGGTTGGCAGCCCCTCTACGGGCAAGGCTCCAACCCTCCAAAAGCCGATGTGGGTGATGTTCAAGAACAAACTAATCCTCGGTGAGAGGTTAAAAGGCTGTGCCTCGGGTGGGGGTACCGATTAGGAGGGGCACGAGGGGGTCTTCCAGGAGGTAGAAGATACTCTCTATCTTAGGGCCTGGGTGGTAGATACATAGGTGCATACAGAGGCAATAACTTGTCAAGCTGTGTACCTAGGATTTGTACACACAAGTGTATGTGTATCATTTCACAATAAAAAAGACGGTTTATACAACAGAATGAAAGATAATTTTGTTTGGAAAATAACAGAACAAGAGCTAAAGTTGCTTCAGCACTTCTGAGGGCCCAGGCCCTATTGGTGCTGGATTCCTATCAAAGCCCTCTGAGGGCTTTCTTTTTATGACCATTTTTAAGAAATCTTTCTTTCTTGGTTATCTTTTTTTTAATGACCATTTCTTTTTTGAAAGCAGAAACCTAGAGAAGCAAGCCTCACGGCAAGTGGTCACACAGCAAGGAAGGGGTAAGGTCAGGGCTCTACCTGCTCAAATGACCCCCCCGCCCCCCAGCCAGCCACAGGCCTGCTCTCGGGCCCAAGCTCTTCACCCCCAAGGGACCCACCTCCCAGACTCCTGGTCTGCCTGGGAAGTCTCACTTGCACTAGGCCCAGGGCCTCACCCTCCTGCCCTCCACCACATCATGTAATCATCTTGCACCCCTAGAGTGGGAAAATCAGCCTGATTTTCAAAATGATACCGCCGAGGCCCCAGGTCCCGGGTGGGCAGTCACAGTGCAGGGACCGTGGGCTGGGCTGGGGCGGTCTGTACCTCACTCAGCAGGGCCGCCAGGCTCTGGGGCTCCACTGTATCCAGAATAGAGTCCTCCAGGCTCTCGGGCTTCGTGGGGGTGAAGTAGCAATCCAGGTCCTGGGCATCCAGGATGGTCTTGAGGGGCTCCTGGTCAGCACGCTCCGCCCAGCGGCCATGCGGCTTGTAGCTGCGCTGGGCATGGAAGGCTGAGCCATCTGCCACGTCATCATCTCCTAGCTGAGGGTGACAGGGGATGGTGAGACAGCTAGCCAAGAGATCACCAACTCCAATGGGAGCCAGGGACTCTGCATGGACTCCATCCAGTCTCGGCTTTAAACACCACTCAGCAACGGCCTCCAGAGAAACATCTCCAGCCCGAATCTGTTAAATTTCAGAAGCGCACGTGCAATTGCTCTCCATCTATATGGATATTTCAGAGCGAACACATGTTGAAAGCAACTCCTGATCTTCCCCCCCAGATTGACTCCTCCTAAAGCCTTCCTTATCTTATTCTTGCCTGCTGCTTAGGCCCCAAACCTTGAGGTCATCCTTCATTCTTGTACTGTCCCTCATACTCTCCACCTTGTACTTCTTCAGCAAATTCTGTTAGCTCTGCCATCCAAACACATATGGCCACCTCTCCCACCCTGGTCCTGCCCAGCACTGCCTGCGAATAAGACTGTGGCCTGAGAGACAGTGGAGGGTGGGTGCTTGAGAACTCAGCTCTGGAGCAGCCCACGTCCTCGAATTCCTAGCTGTGTGACCCTGGACAAGTTACTTAACCTCTCTGGGCCTCAGTTTCTCCATCTGTGAAATAGGGATATGAAAAGGTCCTATACTTCAATGGGGATTAAATGAGATAATACATACAAAATCCTTAGAACAGAGCCTGTACAGAGTAAGTGTGCTATCCATGTTTGTTGAATGTAATTCCACCCGTAGCATTTACGGATAAGGGGAAGCTTGGGGTCTTGAGAGACCTGGTCTGCAGGGGAGGGGATGGCAGGGAGGATCTCCCTGAGGAGCTGACAGTTAGGTTTTGACTGAGGACTGACACTGTTACTGAAATAAATCATCCAACCTCGGGTGTAGGATTCTGCCGCCAGCTTCTAACCCACTGGCTCCTTGCCTGCGCCTCCCCTAAGTAACATTCATTCAATCCTAACATCATCTTCTTCCTCTCACAACCAGTCATTTGGTTCCACCTTCAAAATCTATCCAGCCTCCCACCTCTCCTGCCTGGATGATCCCAAGTCTCCTCCCTGGCCCTCTGCTTGCCCCTCATGTTCACACTTGGCGCTACCTCATGGCCTTCCTCAGCTCAGAGCCCTCCTTTGCCTCCATCTCACTCCGTGCCAGGGATGAAAATAAGTGGGGAGGACAACGAGGAGTATTTAGGGATTGCACCACCGCCCACACGGTGCCACACCATCTGGCCCCCCTCATCTCCGTGAGCCCTTCTCCCCCCAGCCCTCATTCACCCTCAACCCAGGCAGCTGGGCCTCCCTGTACCTCTTCGAACATGCTAATAAGCATAATCCTGCCTCATGGCCTTTGTCCTGCATACTGTTCTCTCTGCCTGGAACATTCTTTCCCATGAACTGCATTTCTCCCTTGCTTCAACTCTGTTCAAATATCACCTTCCCAGTGAGGCCTTTCTGTTCATCATAAAATTGTTGCCCCCTCCCCCCAATACTTGTTATTTTCCTTCTCAATTTTTTTCCTCCACAGCACTTATCAGCTCCCAAAATACTATACAACTCATCGGTTTGATGTGGATACTGCCCATCTCCCACACTAGAAAATGAGCCTGTGAAGGCCGACGTTTTGTCTGCCCTGCTCCCTGCCGTCCAGATAGTCAGAACAAGACTGGCACAGGGAAGGTGGTCACTATACGTGTTATAAGCATGAAGGACTGTCTAAGCTGAGACTGGAAGGATGACAGGGTTCTCTAGGGAAAAGAGAGACACAGAGAGGGAAACGGGCTCCCAGCAGAAAGAAGAGCATGAAGGAGAGCACACCCACTTTGCCAGCCCTAGGCGTCCCGGTCTCTGGGCAGACTCACCAGCCGCTTTGCCCAGAGTGGCAGTTTGCCATTGGTCAGCAGACACCGAGGATCTGGAGAGACACATGGAATCCATCAGGAGACAATAAACAACCCAACAGACAAATGGGCAACATACGTAAATAGGCAATTCTCCAAAGAGACAATACAAGAAACAACAGACATATTACTCATTGTCAGAAAAGGCAAATTTACACAATGGACCAAAACTAAAATGCTTCATATGATCAAGTGTTGGCCAAAGTGTGGGCCTGCTAGGTGGGGCAGTAACTGGATGTGGAGGGCCCTTGGGGTTCTCTTTTGAAATAAAAAGTGTACTAAGCCCAGAGCCGGCAGCGCCAGCCCTCACCTCCGTCCTGGAGAAGCACCCTCACATACGCCGGAGGAGGCCTAGGAGTGGCCAGTACGGCCTTATTCACCAAGGGGTACAGTTAGAAAACCCTAAATGTCCAGCCAGAGGCAAATACCTTAAAATATCCCACCATGCTGTTGGTTAAAAGAGGGAGGCCTGTGGCGCACCTAGGTGGCTCAGTCAGTCGAGCATCTAACTTGATTTTGGCTCAGGCTCAGGTCATGATCTCAGGGTGGTGAGATCCAGTCCTGCAGCGGGCTCCCCGCTCAGCATGGAGTCTGCTTGAGATTCTCTCTCTCTCTCCCTCTGCCCCTCCCCCAACTCGCACTCATTCTCTCTCTCTAAATAAATAAAATCTTAAAAAAAAAAAAAAGAGGCCTCTGTTTTGTATCCACCAATAGGTGGCTATTTCTTTCTTTCTTTTTTTTTTTAAAGATTTTATTTATTTGAGAGGTTGATATTTCTTCTCTTTTTTTAAAGATTTTATTTATTTATTTGAGAGGAAGAGAGAGAGCACAGCAGGGGGAGCGGCAGGCGGAGGAAGAGAGAGAAGCAGGCTCCCCACTGAGCAGGGAGCCCAATGTGGGGCTTGATCCCAGGACCCTGGGATCACGACCTGAGCCGAAGGCAGACGCTTAACGACCAAGCCACCCAGGCGCCCCATTTCTTCTTTTTTAAAAACGATTTTATTTATTTATTTATCTGAACAAGAGAGAGCTCGAGAAAGTGCAAGCGCGAGGAGGAGCAGAGGTGAAGGGAGAGGAAGAGGGAAAAAATCCCAAGCAGACTTCACAATGAGTGCAGAGCCTGATGCAGGGCTTGATCTCATGACCCTGAGATCACAACCTGAGCCGAAACCAAGAGTCGGACTGACTGAGCCACCCAGGCGCCCTGATAAGATACTTCTGAGAGGAAAAAAGTACTGAATGTCTGCAGTAGAATACAATTTATGTACATAAATATGACATGTTCTGATGGCTGTGTACACATATATATTAATGTTCAGGAAATGGCCTATAACGATTCATAAGAAACTGATAGAAGTGGCCACCCTGGAGAGAACATGGGGTTGGGTGTGAGGGTGGCAACAAAGAAAATTTGCTTACTCTGATTTTTTCCAAGGCTGAATTCTTATATTACTGTAGCCTACTGTCTAGTCAGCCCCTGTTGGTAGAGGCCCCCGCCCCACACTGAAAGCTCCCAGCCTCTCTTAGTTGGAGCAACCATGGCCAATGGGACCTGAGAGAAGCCTGCCGGGAGCTTGTGGGCAAGTTTCCTCTCCAAAGGAGGTTGGAAGAGTGACTGTCCTATGCAAACGGCAGCCATCTTGCAACCATGAGGGCCTAAGCCAAGGCAACATGCAGAAGGGCAGAAATTTAGAGAAAGCTTGGCCTCCTATAAAGTCATTGAGCTACTATTCTCCCTTTTGCCTGAACAACAGAATCTGTTGTCTCTGGTTAACAGCACCTTGTTTTTCCCCTGGGACATCCCCTGCACCCCTTCCCACCCTCTTTAGTCAGGTGGCTCCAGTGGAGCTGGTTCAAGCCTCCCCCTTCAGGGATGACATGACTCAGGCCTGGCCAATCAGAGCTACTGGCTACATGACGCACACCAGAAACAGGAGTCACGACCCCAGGATTTTGCCTGAGCTACTGGGAAAGAGATGCTCTCTTCTCTAGAGTTCGATTACCTAGAGCTGCTGGGAGAATCTTTGCCATCAGGAAAGGGAGAGTCTGCCTGACAGCAAAACCAACATGGAGAAAAGCAGAGCCAAAAGACGGAGGAAAAATATATTCCTTTAACATCACCTGACTACAGGGATCCAGCGATTGCCTGAAGCCAAATTCTCTGATTTTCAGGTATATGAACCAAGAAATTCTCTTTCCCGCTGAAGCCAGTGAGAGTCTGGATGCTATTACACTGAGGGAGTCCTGACTGATGGGATTACTGAGCTTCATTTCCAGGTAGTGGGCGAAACCCAGCAATGATCCCTACATGGAGAGTTCAAAATAGGGCCCCTTTGAATGAACCCCTTTCCCAACCTGGGTCCAAGCTCTCTTTGGATGGTGTCTTCAGCAACTCTTCTGGCTCACACTGTTCCTCCAGCTCATCCTCCGTCTGCTCTCCAGGGCTTAAGGAGCAAATCTCGCTGGGCACGGATGTATAGGTCTCCTGCCTGAGGCCAGGAATGAGAACGGCAAGGAGAGAAATAGGTAAATGGGGTGGTGGCGGGAGGCACAGGGATCTCCCTAGGGCTGGGCCCTGTGCTAGCTTCCATAGGAACATATTGCTGACTTCCAGTGAAGATGGTGCCGGGAGAGCTCCCTGCCGCATCTGCTCTGCTGGAAATATCACCACAATAAATGAGATATAACAAAGACTGCACTCAAAAAATACGACAAACTCTCTAAAGGCCACAGCAAAGGGACAGAAAGCAAAGCAGATAGTGGGGCTTGAGTACTAAGCTGCTGCACTCCATTTTGGGGAGTGTGTGTGGGGGGGGCAGTGTGTGGGGGTGGGTAGCAATAAGGTTTTATCTCCTTTGGAGTACAGGAGCCTAAAACACGCCTGACACAAGGCGGGCACTGGAGGACACCTGGGGCAGTGTGTAAGCCTCAAAACCAGGAGCCAAGAGGAGCTGCCCATTCCCTTGGTACCTAGATCTGCAAGACATCCAATACTACACAGGACGGGAGGCTCATGTTCAGGCCTGGTCCCTGTGGGGAGGCCATGGCAAAGCCTCAAGGCAGAGAAAGGCAAGGACAGCTCCAGAGGCAGGAGAGAGGATAAACCCCCAAATCTCCCACTCGACTGAGACCTCCAAACTAAAATTCCCTAGCCAGAAATTAGAATATGACCTTACTCCAAATGAAACTGGTCTTGCAGCATAAAAACTTTGAAGAATAAGGGTCCTCCACTGGAGCCTTCTCTGACTACGTCCCTCCCCACTGCACGCTGGGGCAGGGGCCTCCCCTGGTCCCCACAGTGCCCCGGAGCTTCTTCTCCCAAAACAGTACTCACAGGCTCTCCACTTCGCTTTTCCACTTCAAAACCCTTCTCCTATATACTATCATAAATTTGTACTCAAAATCTGTCTCCCCGACGGGGCCACAGGTGCACAAAGGGCAGGGCCTAGGGCTGTCCTGGCCATGGCTGTCTCCAGCATCACTCCTCACGGGGCCCAGGGTGGGAAGACGTTTCTCTGGCAGACAGACAGATGGATGGGGGATGGCCGGGTCACTGCCAGGACCTGGGCTGGCTGCTCCACTTCCCATCCTGCATGATCTGCTGCTGCGGCTGCTCCCGGTGGTCGATCTCCAGCAAGTGCTGCTTCATGCAGTTCGTGATCTCCGGGCCCAGGTGCCAGATGAACACGCAGCTGCAGAGGCCAAAGAGAGATGTGGAAGGGGAAGGAACAGTAAACACGGAAGCCATCTGACTCTGGAGCCCCCTAGGTCACCACAGCGAAAACCCCATTCCCTGGCCCCTCCCAGAAAACACCCCCCTTCCACTTAGGGCCTGGGGTGGGGGCTCCAGGCCACATGGGCTCTACACCCTGGGCGCGATTCAGAGCATCCCAGCAAACCAGGACCTGTTCTGAAGTCCTCAAGACCCAAGGAAGGGGGCTGCGGAAGGACTGTAATAAACTGGAGGGAGTGACAAAAGGGACTTCTTTGGGCACCAACCACATGCTAAGGACTTTATATGCCATCTCATTTGATTCTCACTGTACAGTTGTCCAGGACGTTGGGGTCATCTGTCTTTTACAAAGGAGCAAACTGAGGCTTAGAGATGGGAAATGACCTGCTCAAGGTGCCAAGTAAGTGGCAGATCTGGGATTTGAACTCAGGGCTGGGTGTGACACCAAGGTCCACGCCGTTAAAGGAGAGAGCAGTAAGCTGGAACCCTCGGCAGGGCTCTCTGCGTGGGCAGGGCAGGCCGGGAGCGTGGTGTTCCCGCTGTCTGAGCCCCTGTGCCCCCCACAGTACCGGTCTTGCCGATTCCCAGAGGGAGGCCAGCCAGGGGCGGCCTTCAGGCCTTTCCCACCTGTCTCCGGATACTGTGATCAAGTGACGACAGTCGTAGGTGAACTTCATGCCGGTAACGATTTCTGAAAGCAGAGCAGAGAAGCTGTACTGACCTCCTGAGTCAGAAGGCAGTGTGGGGGCGCATGGGGAGGCGTCCCACGTAGGGAGGCACACCCACCTGAGTGACCAAACATCTTGGCAACGCACTCGCCTGAGTAAAAGTCAATCACCGAGATGCTTTTGTCTGAGCAGCTCGTGGCCAGGAAGGTGCCTGAGGGGTCCACGTGGACCTGGGGAGAAGAGGACCCACATGACAGCGGGGCTGCCTGCTTCTTCCCTGTGGCGAGGCCGGGTCAAACCCCACAGCCTCCATGGATGGAGGACCCTCTCGTGCGGGACACTTGGCACGCTGACTCGTCCCAGGTAGCCCGCAGGACATACACCCTGGTTAGGATCAAACTCCTGCTCCCATTTCACAGGTGAAAAAATTACCAACCAGACCCTGTGCAAAGCACTGTATGCGTGCAAACTGATTTCCTCCAGAGAACAACTCTATGATAGAGGTTCTTTCTATCTGCATTTTACAGGTGATGAAATGGGCTTCAGAGATGACACTTGCCCGAGGTCATAGCCCGAGGCAGAGCTGCGAGAGTCTGACCTTGAACCCTGAACTCGTTACAACTCCCCTACTCCAGAGGCTCTGAGAAGGTCCCCCAAACTTGTCCTGATAACACAGCAGGGGGCAAGCCTGGTAAAGGAGCCCAGGCCTCTTTGATTGTTCTCACCACACCATGGCCACTCAAAATAGAAACCACTTAAATGTCCCGGTTTGGAAAAGGGCTCATAAAGGTAAAATAGTCTGTGACACCCCCGGCTCCCAAGCAACCTCCTTGGTCAGCCAGGCCAGAGTGGGTGCTGGCCAGCTTGTGATCTTTGATCAGGTGCCCAGGGGGCCACAGGTCTCAGGTGGCCCATCAGGGCAGCAGACGGACGGGGGGAATGTGTGTGCTTTTCACACGGGGGTCCCAGCTACTCACCTTCAGCAGGGACCCTTCGTCACCCTGGGAGCCCTTATAGCACTTCTTCTGCTTCCCGTTCGTGGTGTTGTAGACTCTGCGGAGGTGGGGGCACAACGTGGCCAACGTGGCCCTGCCCGCCTGCCCCCTCCTGCATTCTGGTTTCAGCCTTACCGGACCATCTTCCTCGCCCCGGAAAGCCCCTTGCCACCTCTCATCCCCCATCTGATGCCTGGACTGAGATCGCCCCTCAGGGAATGAGATGCCATCTCAGGCTGAGGTCATGCACTGGGGTTATGCACTGGGGTGTCCATGGAGTTAGCGTCTGCTGAGTTCATGTCTGTCTTCCCTGCTACCGAGCAAGCAGAGTGCCTGGCACTCCATCTGAACGAGCAGATGAAAGAGGTGGAGAACCTCTTTGCACAAGCTCTCCCCTCCCCTGGCTCATTCCTCCACATCCTTCCCAGTCTCAGTTCAGATGTTCCTTCCATCAAGCCCTGCCTGATCCCCAGGTAGGATCAGGTGTCTCGCCGGGCCCCCCAGGTCCCCCGGGCTCTCCCAGCCCTGACTGCTCCATGCTGTCACTGTCTAGTGAGGTGTCCATCTCGCCTCCCTTGGACTGAGTTCCGCGAAGGCAAGGCCTGGGGCTGCCCTGCTCACTGCTGTGTCTCCGGCACTGTCCATCCCAGCTTGGGTGCTCAGGAAATGTAGGTGAACGAACGAATTTATGAGCCACACCAGCACCTCTTAGTCACCCCACACAGGCTTCTGGAGAGCCAGAAGGAACCCCCTTGCTGACCTGGAGGCTAGACCTGGGTGAGCCCAGCTCCTGAGAAACACCCGCTGGGTCCCTCCACCCAACCCAGCTCCCGAGGGACCAGATGAGCAGGGGGAAGAAAACAGACGGCTCACGAGCAGACAGACCCGACTAGGTCTCATACAGGCCCTACTCAGAAACCAGGCCAGGCCGACTCAGAGCCCAGGGCAGCTCCTCACCTCACATTGCGGTCCTGGCAGGCCACGGCCACGTACTTTTGGGTGATGTCAATGTCCATGTCATACAAGGTGGTCTTCTCTGCCACGTGGTGGGTGCGGACAAAGTGTAGTCCATCTGAGGTCTGGCAGGGCAGGCAGGGCCTTCAGAGGACGCCCCTGACAAGCTGCCCACCCCAGCCCCCAAGGAGGCCAACCCACTCTACCCGCTGGGCACTGCGAAAGTAGATGCTCTTGTCAGCCCCACAGCTGATCATCTGGATGTCTCTATTGCCTGGAGGAGAAGGAGGTGGTACATTAGGTGAGGCTGGGCCACTGCTGAGCCTGTCTGGGGCCAGGGATCCTAGCTAGGGAACTCCCTGCAAGGGAACTCTGCTGGGGGTCAGGGAGGGATTCCTGGAGGAGGGCAGTGGGTGCTGGCTGCAGGTGGTATTCTAAGATGTGAGCTGTGTGCATGAGGTGGGACAGCTAGAGCCGTGGCTTGGCAGGCCTCTGCAGAGCAAGGGCGGATAGGGAACAGGTGAGGGACACCGAATGGGCACCATGTCTGATCTGGGATTTGGAAAGATGATCTGGGCAACCGAGTGGAAGCAGGACCAAAGCAGGGGGCAAGCGGAGACAGGCAGACTGTTGGGAGGTCCATGCCATCCTGAGCAATCAGAGCATCCACATGCACCTCAGGCCAGGGCCCGAGCCACCGGTGCCTCCCCTCCTGACTGCTCACCGGCCACTCCCCTGTACAAATGTGAATCCGGGGCTTAGAGTCACACAGTCCTTGGCCCAGGGTGTGCAGAGAGTCAGGACAGGGCCAGGATTAGACTCAGGCATTTTCTGGCTAAACACTGTGCTCTGAGCCCTGGCTTTCTCTCCATGCCTCAGTTTCCTGTCTGTACAATGGGCCTATGAGAGCCCCTGCCCCACAGCATTCTGTGAAGTGTGTAGAACAGTGGCTGCAACCTGGTAAGCACTCTACATATTCTTGCCTTTCTTCTTTCTTTATAGACTTAGAATGATAACAGCACAAATACCTCAGAGTTGTGGTGACGATGCAGAGACGGAATAGCTATAAAACACTGAGGATAAATAAATATGAAGCCCGGGCACCACAAACCTGCTGCTTCATGGCAGGACATCGGAGAGAACTAGGGCCTGATACACAAGTTGTTACTCAAGCAGGAGTCACTGGCCCACAGAAGGGAGTGAGTCCTGTGTGGGAGAGGGAGTGTGACCTGGGAGGGACCCAGAGAGGCCTGCAAGTTACTGGTAATGTTCTGCTTCTGAATGTGGGGTGGGGAGCCCAAGTACTTAGCAATGTTAGAACACAAGCAATCAGAACAGTCACTGGTTATAAACAATAGGTGTGTCTGTTCTAGTTCATACCCACTGATTATGAACCTTGATGGGAAGTTCATTGTATTATTCTGTAAACTACACATATTGTATTCATTTGTTTGGATATGTTTCAGATAAAACTGTTAAAGACAGAATCCTTCATTAGCAGGGCAGCTGCTGTTAGGTTTCGACTGGCTGGAGCCCAGTTTATACTAAAATTGTCAATGTTTTGAGCAAAGACCAGCCGGAACGGGAGCTGGGTTGAGGATTTACGTCTTGTCAGACTGGCTGGGGGCTCTGATGAAAACCCATACCCTGCAGAAGGTGGCCTTAAGGACCAATTCCTGGGCCACCCCTTGGACTGTCATCACCGCTCTTGGATCCATACCATTCATGAAAGCTGAGGTCACTGGTGGCCAAACGGCTAGACTCACTGATTTATTCTAATTAACTCTATCCCATGAAATGAATAGGTTTTTAAAGATGTCTGAGAAATTTTAGCTGATCAGCTTTGGGAGGTCTTCATCAAGACACATCAAACATTGTTAACTTTTGTCCATTGTTAACGTGTTTTAGCTACAGAGAGGTAGGGCAGGAAGTAGGGAGGATCAAGGGACATTAATACCTTTTCAGTCACAAGACTACATGTAAAAAAAATTCTTCATAGTCAAGAACTTAGAATGAGTACGTGGATATATTCTGTTCATGAACAACTTTCTTCTGGAATATAGTTTTGAATATGCTCTTGGGTTCTGATCAGTTAAACCCTACGGGACCCACCTCCCCTCCCCTCAGAATTCTTTAGGGCCAAGGACCTCCATGCTGAATCTTTCAAGTCTAGAGGAAATCCCTTTGATTTCCTCGTTGAGTGTGGGCTTTGCAGGGCATCCCGAGGCAAGATCCTAAGCCTGCACCTCCTGGCTGTGTGACTCTAGCTGTAAGTGGGGTAAGGAAGGGGCAAATTGCAGTGCAAGGATCCTCGCCAGCGCAGAATTAGCTTCCAGCAATTTTCACGGTCACCTATTTTTCTGTCAAGGTCATCAGTGTCCATCCTGCCCTCTCGCAGGACTGGCACCCCGATTTCCTTTTGGGGAACAACATTCACCTAATTCCAGTCCTCCTGGATCAGAGGCAGAGGGAGGTGTGGGCTGGGGGCACATGAGTCAGACCTGGCCCAAGAAAACATCCCAAAGCCCTGGCACTCATAACCGTTCTGAAAAGGGCAGGTGCCTCAAGCCAGCACAACGGAAGTCAGCACTCGATTTCTGCCAAAACTGACAGAAAGAGGGGAAATCTCCTTCCAGTGGCACAGTGATAACCAAGATGCCGCCCACCGCAGAAAGGTGCAGCTGACAGAGGGAGTCTTGATAAGGGAAAAAAAAAATCATCAACCTTTGGATCCAGCTGGGCCTGAATCCACAACTTGCTTTTCCCTTTTTTGTTTAAGCTAAAGGGAGTTTTGCTGTTACTTGTAGCCAAAGGAGCGCACCAAACAAGGTGGAGCAAGCAGGAAGGGGCTCACCAGCAAACTTGATGGCCGTGATGGAGGAGGAGTGGTCGTCCAGGGTCTGCTCCAGGTTGTAGTTCTTCTCCACGTTCAGCACGTGGATCAGTCGGTCCCGACTGGCCGAGGCCAGCAAGGTCAGCCCTGTGAGTGGACAGGGTAGCCCTGGGTTCCCAGGAGGCCGCTTGATGCCTTGGCCTCCCAGACAGCAACATGACCGAGCTTTCCAGGCCTTGAAGAAGGGGTCTTTGGTTCTATACCTGCAGCCAACTTGCCCCAAACCCAGCAAGGGGCCATTCCCTCAGCTCTCTGTAGTCTTTCCCCAGAGCCCCCCAAACCCTGGCATTTCCCAGCCCGTGCCACCAGTTCAGTGGAGGAACCCTGAAGTGCACACGGGCGCTCTGCCACCCTGTGCCCGCAGCAGCCGTCCCAGCAGAGCCCAGCACTCCTTCCTGCCAAGGCCGACTCAGGCATGCCACGAAGCCCTGCCAGCTTCCCAGCCTCCCCGGAACACCGTTCCCTCACTCTCTGAGCTCTGGCTGGGGTCTCGACCGGGTCCGACCGGCGGCCCGCTGCCGCACCTCCTTCTGCCAGGGCGTCCCCTCAGACAGCGCTTACCCTGGTTGCCTGGCATGTCTGAGGGCGAACACATGACCTGGGGCAGATGGGAGCTCAGGAAGGATGGACTGAACAAAGAGAGATCTCAAGAAAGGGCCTGGGTGGCTCAGTTGGTTAAGCGACTGCCTTCGGCTCAGGTCATGATCCTGGAGTCCCGGGATCGAGTCCCACATCGGGCTCCCGGCTCAGCGGGGAGCCTGCTTCTCCCTCTGACCCTCCCCCCTCTCATGTGCTCTCTCTCTCAAATAAATAAAATCTTGAGAAAAAATAAAAATATTAAAAAAAAAAAAAGAAAAACCGGTGGGCCAGAGGGTGCAGGGAAACGAAGGAGGAGGAAAGAGCATGGGAAAGATTGCTTACCTATCAGGACATGACTCCACCTAAGTTCTATTCCTGCCAAAAATGTATCAGGGGCATGAAATCATGAGGAAAACAGACAAACTCAAATGGAAGGAAATTCTATAAAATGACTGGTCTATACTCTGCAGAAAGCCAAGTCATAAAGACAAATCAAGGCTGTGGAAATGTTCCAGAAAAAGGTGATAAAAGAGTTGAGTTTCTGGACTGGAAAAACAAAGGTGCTACAGAGGACAATATTGGGACAGCTGGCAAAATGGGAATAAGGACCACAAAAAGAGAGGACAGTACAGGAAAAAGTGAAACTTCCACATTTGATAAGTGCACGTGGTCATGTAAATGGATGTCCTCACAGACCCAATGAAGAGTGAAAGGTCATACCGTCGACTTATTCTCTAACAAGTCAGCAAAAGAAATGTATATGCTAGGGGCACCTGGGGGGCTCAGTCGTTAAGTGTCTGCCTTCGGCTCAGGTCACGATCCCAGGGTCCTGGGATCGAGCCCCGCATCGGGCTCCCTGCTCGGCGGGAGGCCTGCTACTCCCTCTCCTACTCCCCCTGCTTGTGTTCCCTCTCTCGCTGTGTCTCTCTCTGTCAAATAAATAAATAAAATCTTAAAAAAAAAAAAAGTTTACAAAAATTACTAAAAAAAAAATGTATATGCTAGTATTTTATTAATGCGAGCATATGTACACACGTGTGCACAAACATGGAGACAGAAGTGGAGATGCGGAAGCAGATAAAGTCATACACACAGTCATAGGGTCAGAAAGAATTTAAAAGAAAAAAACCTGAGGAATCTGGGTGAAGAGAACATGGGTATTTATTCTAATACTCTTGCAATGTTTCTGTAGGCATCAAACTTTTTCAAAATAATATGTTTGATATTATTTGATATACGATATGATATTTAACTGTTGATCTATCCATACATTCTCTCATTCAACACTCACCTTTTTAACCTGAGCGCTTTTCAGGACACTGGGAACCAGAGCAAGTCCAGCCCAGTCCTGCCTGCCAGAGTCTTGCATTCTAGAGTCCTAGCTACCCCGGTCTCAGGGCCCAGTGACAGGGGCACTTACTAAACATAGGACTTGCAGCTGTCACTCACAGCCCCACCAGACATCAACTCCCCGTCTCTGTGGCTCTGCCAGGGGGGCTGCTCCCCTGCCTTCCCCCTGCCACCCCGCATAGGTCTACCTGTCTCAGGCTTGGAGTACTCCAGGCACAGCACCTCAGCATCATGGGCCTCCACCTTGACCAGCTCATCCATGAAGTGCAGCTCGTGGATCCTGGGAGACACACACTGTCCACTGTACCCTGCCCGTGCCCCCAGCCCTCAGCTCTAGGTGCTCTGCCAGCGAGGCAACATGGGGCACTCCCTGCCCTGGCCAGCTAGTCTAGGGATGCCCAACCACTCTTCTCACCTAGAAACCTGCTACCTTAAAGGCGGCAGTGCCAAGCCTGGGCCATCCAAGTGGGCACCCAGCCCCTTATGGCTCCATGGGACAGGTCTAGGACAGTCCTCTGGGGGAACAGGAGTTAGGGCAGGGCTGTGTCAGAGGAGATCCCTGAGGGTGGGGGAGGGACCAAGGGTCAGAGGTCATCCTCAAGGATAGGACCTATGGGTGAGGAGTACTTGATTCCAATCGCCCGTTCTTAAAGACTCTCAAATCTAAATGTCCTCATTCCCTCCAAATAAAATCAACCAACCAACAGGCCATCTAGGATGATATAAGAGACAGTCATCTCAGGTCCTCCACTCTTCCTGTGTGATCTTAGCTTAGCCACTGGCCTCTCCTGCCTCAGTTAACCCATCTGGAAATGGAGCTAATACCAGCACCCCCATCAGAGGGTGGGGGAAAGGGCTAAGTCGGTCGGTGCGCACGGCGGCAGGCGGGTGGCCAGCCGGGGACGAGTGCTATACCCGAGTTAGCTCGTGACTGGTCTCACCTCGCACGACAGAACGCTGTCAGTGTGCGCAGCCCACGGACACATCGGGCTGCCTCACACAGTGACTGGTGTCAAAACAGTTGCCACCATTTAAAAACCATAGAATTTCACGAAAAACCATGCACTTCACTCTTCTTGGACAATGGGGACATCGGACAGTGGAGCCTGCGATCCCGCTACCGTGTGGGAGCTGCCCCTTTAAGATGGAGCCCATGCTCCCCCCATCCCTTCCCTTCCTCAACGGCCTCAGCACCCAGGTGGTCACAGCTGTCATTCGTCAACGTAAACCTGGTCCCTGTGAGAGCGCTCATATTCTGTCAGCACCTACTGCGCCAGAAACATCTTAAAAAAACCTCCATAGTGTGGGTAAACAGCCTGCGCCCTCAAATGTCCCATCCTCCCGGCCCCCCTCCCAGTGCCACCAGGGCCCCCCGTGCTCCAGCTGGCAACCTGACTATTCAGCACTGGTGTCACCTGGCTGGTAAAAGTGTCACCCTACCCTAGAATGCAAGCTTGCCTGTCTACCACACAGGCACCGTTCACAAGCCCCAGCTGCTGAGGTCCTGGGACCTCCCCTATCTCAGCCCTCTGGAAGATACTTCTCAGCTTCGGTTCTCAGGGATGGCTGGTTTCCAGACTGCCATTCACAGTCCCTCATTCCCAATGGGGAAGCGGAGGTGCCCAGGCCAGGGCTCCTTCCCACCACCCTCAGGACCCAAGCCTGAGCTGGGAAGCGTACATTAGTCACCCGCCAGGCCTCACTTGCCTCAGATTTCCACTTCGGTCGCCTGAAGCCAAGTGTTGGCCATCAGGACTGACCTGCATGACTCGCACCCCAGCCTTCACGTCCATAGGTGTCCCATTCTCACTGCCCCGGTCTGGGAAGTGGGACATGTCCTGCAGGTGCTGGATGTCATTCTCTACATACACTACCTTCAGCAGGGTCTGCAGGAAGGAGAGGGCTGAGGTTAGTGCTCTGGGAAGGTGTGAAGCACCTCTGCAGTTCTGTCTCCCAATAGCCCACCTCCCATTCTTCATTAGTAACAGAACTCCAGATTTAACCTTCCCTACTCAGAATAACTGTTTCCTAGCCTCCCTTGCAGCTAGATGAGGCTCTGGGAATAAATTCTGGTCAATGAGATGTAAAACAAATGAGAACCCTTCTGCTCCCTTGTCCTTTGTCCTGCTCCCTGGAGCTCCAGCAGCCATATTGGATGACAAGGACAAGAGCTACTCCAAAAGGGCAGAGTGGAGAGCTGAAGGCTCTTGGGTCTCTAAGGGCCTCCTGCAGCTGCCAAAACAGCTTGGACTGGTTATCTCCAGACTATTTTCATGAGTCAGAAAACCAAATTTTCATCTCTTGTTTTGGGTTTTTCTATTCTATGCAGCCAAATATAACATGTATATCACAGGTGTGGAAGAGAAGATGGTAGTACTGGGTTGGGGGTGGGGGGGGTAAAGGGGCACCTGCTATACACACCCTGCATTAAGGGCCTTTTCTGCTCCAGCCACACTGACTGCTCAGGTTTTCCAACTCACCGAACTCTTTCCTACCTCAGGGACTTTGCACAGGCTATTCCCTTGGTATAGGACACTCTCCCCTCCCCTTTTTACTCATTCCAATCCTCCGTATCTCAGCTCAGTTGTCTCCTCCTCTAGGAAGCTGCCCCTGACACCACAGATAAAATCAGATGACTGTTATATATCCTACCAGCACTTCCAATTTTCTTTCATGGTGCTTATCATGCTTATGATTCTATCATAGGGGCGCCTGGGTGGCTCAGTCGGTTAAGCGTCCGGCTCTTGATTTTGGCTCAGGTCATGATCTCAGGGTTGTGAGATTGAGCCCTGCATTGGGCTGCACACTCAGCCCCTCTCCCCACTCCTTCCCTCTCTCAAATAAATAAATCTTTAAAAAAATTATTATTTATGGGGTGTCTGGGTGGTTCAGTTGGTTGAGCGTCTGCCTTCAGCTCAGGTCATGATCCCAGGCTCCTGGGATCGAGCCCCATGTCAGGCTCCCTGCTCAGTGGGAGTCTGTTTCTCCCTCTGCCCCTCCCCTGCCTGTTCTTTCTCTCTCTCCCAAATAAATAAATAAAATCTTTAAAAATGATTATATCGTAATTTGTATAGTTACTGGTTCACTGCCTGTCTGCCTCTCCTTACTAGACTGTGGGAGCCACCAGAGCAGAAGGAGGGTCTGTCTTAGGCATTGATGTGTCCCCAGCAGGTAGCACAGCACCTAGCAGAGATCTTAATAAGCATCCGCAGGTTAAATGAACGCATGATTCATGTCTCAGCTCCTAAGAGACGCTCCCTCACTGACCTAGCATTAGCAACCATTTCTTCAGCAAGGTATTTTCTCCCTACCCTCCCATCATGGCTCCCTTTGGGTCCTGCCAGCACCCTCACCCAAGACTTCAGTGTGGCAGCGAGCTAGACAGGGGAAGCCCCTCCCTGGTTTGGTCCTTCCAGGGAGCTCTGACTCAAGACTTAGGGAACTTCATTTCTTTTGAATGTGTCAGGTTGCCCGGAGTAGCTGTGTTGACACATACCCAGAGAGCAGGAGTTGACTGGCAGAGAGAAGCAGGAAGGATAGGCCATGCTACCTCAGAAAGAAAAAGAAGGAAAAGAGAGAAGCAAGAGAGAGGGAGACACAGAATGCTTCCTGGTTCCTGCCCCCAGTGAAGCTTAATACCAAGGTCCACAAGACTCTCTCTTGCCCCTATATCCTAGATTAAAGGACGCCTCTGTTCCTCCTAAAATATGGTTCACAATTAAGCCACTCACGTTACTGAAGATATTTTTCTGCCAGTGAGAGTCAGGGCTGTTATCCACATTCCAAAAGCGGATGGTATTGTCTGAGGAACAAGTAAGAAAAGTTCCTGATGGCAGACAAGCTCTCTGATCTTCAAACTCAGGATACACCTACAGTTACCAGAGAATAAGGCAAAGGGCAATTCATTACAACCATTTCAATGACAGCATTGTGATATTCTATTGCATTTTGGTGAAAAAAAAAAGTATGTTGCAGATAAATAGGCATAATGTAATGTCTTCTATGTTAAAAATAAACAAGAAAAAAAGGACACCCAATGCTACTATATATTGGCCATGCACCGTCTTCAGCCCAGGTCATGAAACATCCCCAAACATCAATTTCCAAGGCAAATGGTTCAGCTCAGTCAAAAATCACTAAGCACAAAAGGAAACAAGGTACCATGAGCAAGAAGCAGCAGAAACAATAGTCCAGCTTCAAACACTGACATTATTAGACAGAATATAAAATAACTATGTTTAATATGTTTAAAGAAATAGAAGAACTTTGACAAAAGTAAAAGTATGAGTGGCTAGCCATAAACTATAAAGAATAACCAAGCAAAGCTGAAAAAGAGCAAAATAGAACTATTTCTAGAAACAAAATGCATCTCAGAGAGTGAAAGAGATAACATATAAAGGGATTTCAAAATACAAAACACTGGGTTCTGAGAAGATGATAATAGCAGCAGCATAGATTTTTAATCTAAAAATCCTATCTTGGGGCGCCTGGGTGGCTCAGTCATTAAGCGTCTGCCTTCGGCTCAGGTCATGATTCCAGGTCCTGGGATCGAGCCCCGCATCGGGCTCCCTGCTCAGCGGGAGGCCCGCTTCTCCCTCTCCCACTCCCCCTGCTTGTGTTCCCTCTCTCGCTGTGTCTCTCTCTGTCAAATAAATAAATAAAATCTTTAAAAAAAATAAAATAAAAAAATAAAAAATAAAAAATAAAAATAAAAATCCTATCTTATGAGTAATTACTTTAAATGTAGCTGGATTAAACTCTCTAATCAAAAGGAAATTACTGGCAAAATGTATAAAAAAAAAATCCACTATGGGGCGCCTGGGTGGCTCAATCAGTTGAGTGTCCCACTCCTGATTTTGGCTCAGGTCATGATCTCAGGGTTATGAGATCGAGCCCTGCATCGGGCTCTGTGCTTGGTATGAAGTTGGCCTGAGATTCTCTCTTCCTCTTCCCCTGCTTGTGCTCTCTCCCTGAACAAATAAATAAATAAATAAAATCTTAAAAAAAAAAAGATCCACTATCTGTTGTCCATTAGAGGGTACTTTATATCCAGACACATACAGAGTGAAAGTGAAGGTATAGAAAAAGATATTCCATACAAATAGTAACTAGAAGAGAACGTTGTATGTATATAGTACTACCAGACAAAATAGATTTTAAATCAAAAACTGTTACAAGTGATAAAGTAGGGCATTTTATATTGATAAGGGGTCAATCATCAAGAATATGTAACAAAGGGCGCTTGGGTGGCTCAGTTGGTTAAGCATCTGCCTTCGGCTCAGGGTCCTGGGATCGAATCCCACATTGGGCTCCCTGCTCAGCGGGGAGTCTGCTTCTCCCTCTGCCTCTGCCCCTCCCCCTGCTCGTGCCCCCCCAAATAAATAAATAAAATCTTTTAAAAAAAGAACATATAACAAATACAAACATATACACATAACAACAAAGAACCAAAATACATGAAGCAAAAACTGATAGAATTGGAAATACACAGTTTCGTAACAGTTGGAGACTTCAACATTCCGTTTTCAATAAAAGACAGATCTAGAGAGATTATCAATAAGGAAACAGAGGACTGGAAAAACACCATAAACCAAACAGACTAACATATATATAAGGAATATGCCACCCAATAACAGCAAAATCCACATTCTTCTCAAGTGAACATGGAGCTTTCTCCAAAATAGACCACACGTTAGGTAACAAAACAAGTCAATACATTTTTAAAGACTGTTATCATACAATCTTCTCCAACCACAATTGGAATGAAATTACAAATAACAGAAGGAAATTTGGAGAATTAACAAATACATGAATATTAAACCATACACTCTTACACAATCAATGGGTTAAAGAAGAAATCAAAGAGAAATTAGAAAATACTCTGAGACAAATGAAAATGAAAACACAATATACCAAAATTACGGCATGCAGCAAAAGCAATACTCGGAGGGAAGTTTATAGCTGTAAATGCCTACATTAAAAAAAGAAGACTGAGGTGCCTGGGTGGCTCAGTTGGTTAAGTGTCTACATTCGGCTCAGGTCATGATCCCAGGGTCCTGGGATGGAGCCCCAAGTCGGGCTCTCTGGTCAGCAGGGAGTCTGCTTCTCTCTCTGCCCCTCCCCCTGCTCATGCTCTCTCTCAAATAAATTAAAAAAAAAAAATCTTAGAAAAAAAAGATCTCCGGGGTGTCTGGGTGGTACAGTTGGTTAAGTGTCTAACTCTTGGTTTTGGCTCAGGTTGTGATCTTGGAGTCATGGGATGGAGCCCCACGTGAGCCCTGCAATCAGCGCAGTCTGCTTGGGATTCTCTCTCCTTCTGCCCCCACCCACCGCACTCTCTCTCTCAAAATAAAAAAAATAAATCTTAAAAAAAAAAAAATCTCAAATCAGTAAGGTCTCACCCTAAGGAACTAGAAAAACAAGAGCAAACTAAACCAAAAGCTGGCAGGAAGAAGAAAATAAAGATTACAATGGAGATAAACAGTCTTTCCCCTCGCCCCAGAAATGGAAAAGGCGATCCTAAAATTCATATGAATTGTAAGGGACCCCAAGTAGTCAAACAAATATTGATAAAGAACAAAGTTGTACGAAACATACTTCCTAATTTCAAAATTTACTACAAAGCTACAGTAATCAAAAAAATGTGCTCCTGGCATAAAGATAGACCTACATCAATGGAATATAATTGAGAGTACAAAATTAAACCCATACATCTATGGTGAATTGATTTTCAACAAGTGTGCCAAGGTTATCCAATGGGGAATGAATAGTTTGTTCAATAAATGGTGCTTGAACTATATATTCACATGCAAAATAATGAAGTTGGACCCCTGCTTCAAGTATATACAAAAATTAAAAGAGATCAAAGACCTAAATGAAAGAGCTAAAACAATAAAACTTTTTTTTTTTAAGTAGGCTCCACACCCATTGTGGAGCCCAACACGGGGCCTGAACTCATGACCCTGACATCAAGACTTGTGCTGAGATCAAGAGTTGGACACACTTAACTGACTGAGCCACCAGGTGCCCCTAAAACAATAAAACTCTTAAAAGAAAAGTAACTCTTCATGATTGTGGATTTGGCAATGGTTTGTTAGCTATGACACCAAAGATACAAGCAAGAAAAGAAAAACAGATAAATCAGACTTCATCAAAATTAAAAACCTTTGCACATCAAAGGATACCATCCAAAAAAAAAGTGAAAAGATAACAAAAGAATGAGAGAAAATATCTGCAAAGCATATATCTAATAAGGGTGTAGTATCCAGAATACATAAAAAATTCTTACAATTCAACAGCAAAAAGACAAACAACTGAAGTAAAAAATGGGCAAAAAATTTGAATAGGCATTTCTCCAAAGGTATACAAATTACCAACTGGTACATGAAAAGATGCTCAACAACATCATTAACCATTAGGGAAATGCAAGTCAAAACCACAACACAGTACCACTTCACAAACACTAAGATGGCTATAATTTAAAGGCAAAAAACAAAAAACTAGTGTTGATAAGGATGCAGAGAAATTGGAATCCTCATACATCACTGGTGGGAATGTAAAATGGTGAGGGGCGCCTGGCTGGCTCAGTTGGAAGTGTGCGACTCTTGATTCAAGGTCGTGAGTTCAAGCCCCAAATTGGGGTGCAGAAATTGCTTACAAAGAAAAAAAGAGGAATGTAAAATGGTACAGCTTTGGAGAAGTTTAGTGGTTCCTCGAAAGGCTAAACAGAATTACCATTATGACCCAGGAATTCTGCTCATGGGTATATACCTGAAAGAACTGAACACAGATATTCAAACAAAGCTCGTACATGAACATTCAGAGCAGCACTATTCCTAATAGCCAAAAGGTGGAAACAACACAAATGTCCATCAACTGATGAACAGATGAATAAAATGTGGTATATCCACACAATGGAATATTAATTAACCTTAAAAAGGAAAGAAGAACTGAAACATGTTACAACATGGATAAACCTTGAAAATATACTAAGAGAAAGAAGCGAGACACAAAGTCCACATATTCTATTATTCCATTTGTATGAAATATTCAGGACAGGCAAATCCAGTGATAGAAAGCAGATTAGGGCTGAGAGAGTGGGAATAGGGAGTGATTGCTTAACGGGTACAGAGTTTCCTTTTGGGGTGATGAAAATGTTCCAGAACTATATAGTAGGGATGGTTGTGCAGCATTATGAAGGTACTAAATGCCACTGAGTTGTACATTTTAAAATGATTTAGGGGCGTGCCTGAGTGGCTCAGTCAGTGAAGTGTCTGACTCTTGATTTCAGCTCAGGTCATGATCTCAGGGTCGTGAGATGGAGCCCTGAGTCAGGCTCTGCACTGAGCTTGGAGTCTGCTTAAGATTCTCGCTCTTCCTCTCCCTCTGCCCCTTCCCCCCAACCTGCGCATGTATGTGTGCACGCACACACTGTCAAAAATAAATAAATAAAAAATAAAATGGTTTAAATGGCAAATTTTATGCTATGTGTATTTTACCATAATATATATGTACACTTACATCCCCCTAAATAAATGGGGTCATAAGGGAGAGAATATGGTATATAATGGCTACATGATCAGATCACGTAGATGTAGTATAATTATTTTAAAAAATTGAGGGAGAATGGAAAGAACATATGCAAAAAAACTGTTTTAACTCTTTTCAAAATTGAGTAATGGTCATTCTTAGACTGTTGTACCTATAATGTGGGAATAAGTAAATGACTAACGGGGATATTCTAATTCCATCATCCCCCACATCTTTAGCTTTCCAAAAGCATCAATCCAATACCTATGAGCATCCCCAGCACTTAGACTGTGAATTTGAAACACCAATTCAAACTGAAAACAGAACTCAGGGCTTCTTTAAGAAATGGCCTAGGTCTGGGATAGGAAATGTACAAGATGAGGCTGGAACATCTTGTCATCTCAAACAGCAAGGTAGCTCCCAAAGAAAGACTACTAGGGTCATGTCCAAAGGACTCAGGAGCCAACTTGGAGAGGCTCCTAATGGTCAAAGATGGGACAATCTGAGCTTCAATAATGTTAATAATTGCAATGGATTAAAATATATCCAATATATTTACATATATGAGTATATAATGATATTAAATAAAAACAACTAGTTACCTTTAGAGGACAGGGAACCAATTCATTATCTTGAAAACTGGTAAATAAAGGGAAAGAATCAAGCATTTATCCTGCCTTTCCTATATGAAGTGTACCACTGGGTGACCAAATGGTAGATGAGGGGAAGTGTTTCTTCATATAAGTAGTCCAACTAATAAAAAGAAATGATAGAATTAGAATATCACCATACTGCAACCCCCAAGGAATAAATGGATCTAGGCATTGAGCATCAACAGCTGCTAACAATAATCAATAAACTGTACATTTCCTTCGTGTGGTTTTCTAGATCTGTGTTATTTAAAAAAAAAAAAATATGAAGGATAGAGAGTTAGGACATTGGGAGTTGCAGAAGAAGAGAAAGAATCAGGTAGAGGCAATTTTTAAATTGTACTGTCTGTTCTTTCCAGAACTGATAAAATGATGCACCCACAGATATTTTTGTTGAGGAGACAGATACGTATATAAATAACAGGCAGATGCAAAGGAAATGAACTGAAAGAACACATAATAAACTAATAACAAAGGTGAGCGTGAGAAAGAGCAGGATTGGGGGGTGGGGAGGTGATCAAAATAGACTTTAGCTTTATAATATTTCACCTTTTTTTTTTCCCAAGGAGAATATATTTATATATAAAATTTTAAAGTTATTTCAAAAACATTCTTGTTAAGTGAGTAAAGTGCTATCAGCAGAAACGTCAGATCCACGAAGGCAGATGGATTCAAGCAGTCAAAGGGCTGAATAATGCTTATTCAAAAGGATCACGTTATTTCTCCCAATTCTGAATTGGGCCACTGAAAACATAATTTCTCCAGGACAAATGCTCCTAGCAGTAAGAAATTTTCAGAGGCAGGGGGAGGTAGAATACAATTATTTCCCCCACCAGTTGTCTTATTTGCAAGGAAAACAGAACAGCTTTAGAGAATGAAAACACCCCAAAGACTCATTCTCCGAAAACTTCAACACTTGACAAAGCACTCAGCTACACAAGCGGCCCTCCACAGCAAGTTCTCCGAGGTCCACACGCCCCTGCCGCCATTCTCCCCAGTGGCTGCCTGCCTCTGCCCCTCACCTCCTGAAGGTCTCTGCTTGACTGTCACGTCCTCAGAGAGGCCTTCCCTGATCAGTCTCCTCTCTAGAACAGCACCCTTGGTCCCCTTTCCCCTACACTGTTTTGTCTTTGCAGAGGTAGTGCCGCTTGGCTGTTACTGAGTGTGTGTGAGTTTACTCTCCCACCCAAATGTGAGCTCCAGCAGGGCAGGACTTTTGTCAGTTTCCTTCCCAGCTATGTCCCCAGCACCTAGAACAGCATCCGGTACCAAGCTGGGGCCATGAGTATCTTGTGAAGGAAGGGCTGAATGGGTTCCCCGAACTGCAGAAGCTTTTCCCAGCTGAGCCCCGGATGGGAGCTGAGCAGGGGCAGAGGTAAGAAAAGAGGGGCTCACCTCCACGTTCCAGACGTAGGAGCTGTGGAAGAGCTCCGACCACATCTTGCCTACTTTGTTGATGTCTTTGACATCCCAGATGTAGATGCTGTGGTCCTTATACACGCAAGACAGCCACTGATGGATGGGGTCGAAGGTCAGTGCCACTGTATCTGGGTAGGCTGCTTCTGCCTTCCTGCGGAAGAGGAAGCTAACAAGGCCACATGGTCATCAGTCACCATCAATGTCAGTGTGAGTAGTGACAGCTGCCTCTGGTGACACTCGAGCTGCCTCTTGCCTGGCAATGCCATCCCTTATGATAACTGGGGTGGTTCATCTCCCACTCCAACTCTAGTCTCTCCTCCCTCCTTCTTCCTTTGCTTTTGCTTCTAGTACAGAGGTTGTAAACTGGAAGCTTCTGCCTGGCCCCTGAGACATCTGAATTTTCACCTCCCCTCATTTCACCCACCCGAGCTCCATCCTCTCTTTGAGCATGGAAGGATGATGGGCACGTACCTTAGTTCTTTCTCATTAGCCCCACCAGCACATGACCAAAAATCCCTATGCCAGGGGGACTGGGGAGTTGTCACCTGGCCTGGGGCCTCCTTGCAAAGGCTACAGTTTACTGAGCACTTACTACGGCCCAATCTGAGAGCTTTAGCTACGCTGAATTCCCAGTCTCCATGAGCGGTAGGTACTATATTTCACAGATGAGGAAACTAAAGCACACACAGCGAAGATGGCAGAGCTGGGCGGCCTGGCCACCGCAACACAGCACTGTGGGTCACTTGGAAAATGTACCCAGGAGGTAGTGTCTGGCGGTCTACAAAGAGGCAACCCCAGGCACCCAGCACCCCCTGGTTAGGTGGCCCCTCCCCCCAACAGCCTTACACCACAGCTCAGCCCTTCCACCCGCTCTCAACATGGCAGCCAGAGGGCTCTAATGCTTAAGGCCGACCATATAACTAACTCCAATGCCTGAAATCTCCAGTGGCTACCCACTGACCTCAGAAAAGACTACAAATCTCCCCCTGCCAGCCTCCATCAATGTTCAGACCTGTCTCCTAACATCCTCCCCTGGCGCACTCCGGCCATGCAGCCCCTAGCTGTCCACGCAACACGCCAAGCCCAGGGCGTTTTGCCCATCAGGTCTTTATACTTGCTGTTAGGACCCACCTCTCCACAGAGCTGGCTCCTCCTCACCAGAGACACCTCCTCTGGCTCCCAAGCAACACAACCCCACCGCCAGGCACTTTCCTTCCTGAGTTCCTGGTTTATGTCACCAGAGCACTTAGGGCTATCTGAAACGACCTTGTTTGTATACTTGTTTATCATCAAGCTCCCTCACTAGACCGCAGATTCATGGTGGCAGAGATTTTGCTGCTCGCTCTAACTCTATCCTTCCAGCCCAGGGCTGGCCAGGTGGGTACGTTAAGCTGGAAGCACGAACGGATGTCAGCAGACAGACTCTGGGTGGGCCCCTCTCCCACCCTCTGCAGGGCAGTACCTGGGCTCCAGGCCCTGGGCCACGTCCACCCCAAGGTAGTGTGGTTTGGGCAGGTTCGCGAGGTACTGCAGGCTGTGGGCCTGGAAGATGCGGACTATCCCATCTGTGCAGCCGCAGAAGATGAGCTCTTGGCTGACACACAGGCAGGAAGATAAGGAGACCTGTGGGGGCAAAGGGGACCCAAGTGGACTTGATGTTCCATGTAACCCGGTGCAGAGACATAGGGACTAACAGAGCAGACGTCAGCCTCGAGAAGCCTTAGAGTTCCTTGGGTCTAAGAAGCCCATTTCAGCAAATTGTAAACTTCTGGAATCAGGAATATTAGCAGTCACTACAGAAGGAAATGTGCCAGCAGGCAGGCAGAGGCACAAATTGCAACAGAACGGTCATCACTGTCTATAGAGGAACTCAGCTGTGTGTGGAAAATCATCTGCTCAGCAGACTATGACCTCAGAGAGGTAACATGCAGAAGCACGGTGGAATTGGGGGCTTATGTTTTATTCCCTATTGTTTAAAAACAACTTCAGAGAGATTAGACTTCAGAGCAACACGGAAAAATGTGACTGTATATAGGAAAGGCTCTCGGACTATCTATCCCGCCAGGATACCCAGATGGAAGGGGCAGAAAGTGCCAGACCTCTGGATGCCGATTAGAGGAGCTTTTCCAAATCTAGAGGGACTTAATTTATAAGTCATTTAAGACAACTGCTCAGGGGCTAACCATCCATCTGTCGAAAGCTTTGGACTTGCTTAAGCTACTAAAGTTCTAGAAAGAGGATTCAAACGAGAAAAAAACAAATGATGTTTAACCATCTAGGAAAAACAGATGAAACTCCCAATTCTTCCACAGGCCTGATGCCATTAGCCCTAAAGGTGAGTTCTAGAGGGGAGCCACAGGAGCAGGGCTAGGAAAAGGAGGGAAAACCATGATGCTCCTGCTGGGAGCCATCCAGTCTCAGAACAGGAAAACGGTTTGGATTCAAACCCTCAGAACCTGAAGAAAAGTGGTTCTGCAATTTATAAATATGTCATCCTTTAATTTAAAATGTTACGTATTTCTGGGGCGCCTGGGTGGCTCAGTCGTTAAGCGTCTGCCTTCGGCTCAGGTCATGATCCCAGGGTCCTGGGATCGAGCCCCACATCGGGCTCCCTGCTCGGCGGGAAGCCTGCTTCTCCCTCTCCCACTCCCCCTGCTTGTGTTCCCTCTCTCGCTGTCTCTCTCTCTCTCTGTCAAAATAAATAAAAGAATCTTAAAAAAATAAATAAATAAAATAAAACGTTATGTATTTTTAAAATAGTCCTTTTTTGACTGAAAAACAAAGTGAATAATACCTTAGATTTAAAAAAAAAAAAAAAGATGCAGTCTTCCCACCAGCTACGAGTACTCAGTGAAGAAGAGAAATGGGAACTGGGTCAAACAGTGATGGGAGAGAATTGTAACCTTGGACCCATGACAGGGAACCAGGAACTGTGCTGCCTGCCTTCTATTTATTATCTCATGGGACTCCCTGATCAACTCTGTGAGGTAGGCAGCAGGATTTCCATTTTACAGATGAGGAAACTGAGGCTCAGACAGGGAGAGTCACTCACCCAGAGTCTCACAAGCAGAACTTCTGAGGAGTCAGACCCAGAGCGAGTGGGATCAACTACCAGGCAGGGATATTACTGAGCCTCCCGGGAAGAGTGTTCTTCCCCTTGTTGGCAGGGAGGAGTGGTGGGGTACCTTCAGGTTGATCCACTTCTCCAGCACCCTCTTCTCGTTGAACTGGCAAAGGAGGCCCGAGTAGGACACACAGAAGGTACTGCCCGCCATCTGGCCCCGGCCGCAAGCCACGCCGCAGAAGATGTTGTTGTGCAGCTCACCCAGGATGCCTGAACGCCCTACGAGGGGCACCGTGCCCGTCACCTGGAGGCATAGCAGGGCACGGTAAGACACTGTCCACATGGCCTAGATCCCAGCAAGGTCACAATGGGACTCTCATGGCCAGAGACTATGACACATAGCTCAACAGAAGGACGCTAAGACATTCCTCCAAATGGAGAAGGGAAGAAAAAAACAGAACACACACTTCCAGGCAGAGGGGCTGGAAGGCAGCAGTCCAGGAAAGAGATCTGGCCCCAGGGTCAATGGGTGGGGAGGAGATTTCCCAGCAGGGCCTGACAGCACCTACAGAGCAGGCCCAGAAGCAGAAGTTGAACCAGAGGCCAGACAACCTTTGAGGCCATTGCCTCCAAATCTCAGGTAAAAACAGGAGTCCATACTGCTCCTAATGGTTACTCCCCCAGCCTGGCTAAGGGGCAGGGTAAGGAACCTACCTTTGCTTCTGTGGAGACTTCCAAGAACCAGAACCTCACGTGCCGGTTCCCTACGGTGACAAAATAGCTGCTGTCCTCTGAGAAGGAGAGGGCGATGACCCTGCACGATACCTTGTTGGAAGCCACCACAATGTCCTTCTGGAAAAAATCAATGCAGACAAGTTTATGCCAGCACCCATCCATTGGATCATTTGTGCCTTTGCTCTCAGCCCTACATCTCCTCACCCTCGCCTGCTCCAAGTCACTTTTCTTTGGGTCCTCCAGTGAGCTGCTTTATGGAAAAACCTATGTGTAGCACTCTTATCTTTCCCAATACAGAGGAGACCTGAGGCTTGGAAAGGTTTCCACATGTAAGTTCCAGAGCTCTCCCCAAGAGTCCATGCTCTACAGCTCACACACGGCTGAGCCTGCACAGCATGAAATCCCCTCGACAGTCCTATGTGGAAGGTGCTTCTCCCCACCTCTGCCAGGCGCAGAGAGGTAGTGTCATGTGCTTAAGGTCACACAGCAGGTAATGAACAGAGCCAGGATTTGGTACCCACCTCTGTCACCCCCAAGTCCTCCCCTAGCTGTTCCAAAGTCCAGCCTTCCAGCACATAACTCACTGAATTCTCACAACTCAATGAGGTAGATGCTAGCATACCCATCTTACAGATGAGGAAACAGACTCACAGAGAAGTAAAGTCACTCGCTCAAGGTCACAGCTGGTCAATATGAAAATAATTATGTAGGGGCGCCTGGGTGGCTCAGTTGGTTAAGCGACTGCCTTCAGCTCAGGTCATGATCCTGGAGTCCCAGGATCGAGTCCCACATCAGGCTCTCTGCTCAGTAGGGAGTCTGCTTCTCCCTCTGACCCTCCCCCCTCTCATGTGCTCTCTCTCTCAAATAAATAAATAAATAAAATATTTTAAAAAAAAGAGAAGAAAATTATGTAATTCCACTAGTTGAGAGCTTGTCATATGCCTCACAGTGAGTGTCTAGAACGGGGATCAGCATGCAATAGGTGCTCAATAAATATTTTTTGGCTAAATGAACACTTTACCAAATTATTTCATTTAGTTCGCTCAATGCCTGAGCCTCAGAGTGCTCTGGCAGCTGGCTGCCTGCCCACACCCCCACCGGTCGTCTCACCTTCCAGTTCCAGACGTTGAGTACCATGTCGTGCTGGTAGCCCATGGACACAATGTGCTTCATATTGGGGGAGAAGGCCACACAGGCCACGCCGTACTTGTGGCCCACCATCTCTGCCACCTGACTCTTCTCATCCACATCCCAGATGCGCACAGCAGGCCTGTGCCCGTTCTGGGGAAGGCGGGGCCATTACTGCGGATAGGTTCTGCACCAGGCAGGGCTAGAAGGGCTATTAGGGCTGAAATTGGCATTGCCCCAGGATGTGTCCAAAAGCCGCCTCCCCCATCTGCCATGGGGCTTTCTGGCCTAGGGAGAAGCTATTCTAGGGAATTCCCAGGCCTACTGGGGGGTAGAAGGAATGGCCCCAGATCCCTCCCCACCCACTCAATCACCATCACAACTCACCTCCCCTGTCACTATGTACTTCCCATCAGGGGAGAAGGCCAGAGCACTCAGAGACTTCCTGGGGGTAAGGAAAGGGGCTGGTCACTGGTTCCAAGGGGGGGTAGGCAGCCGGACCCCTGTCTGGCTGTGCTCACAGAACTCTGCCCACTCTCTGCTTCCAAGCCTTGAAAGAGGCCAGGAGAGGGGAGTGACAGCAGGTCCCACAGAGCCAAAGCTGCCTGTGTGCCCAGCACAGCACACAGGGCGTCCCTTGCATTCCCTGCTGCCAGAAGGGGGTCAGTGGCACAGGGAAATGGGGGTCAAAGCAAAGGCCCCAAACCCAGATAGGGGGGTCACTGGACAGGGACCTTCCTTTCCTCTCCCTCAGGAGGGGTGGGCTCCCTAAGACCCCACCCACCCTGTAACCCCGAGAAATTCAGGTACAGGTAATGGCACAGATCTGGCCTAACTATGGGGGGTGGTACTGAAGGGCAGATCCTGGCAGACTGCACCCAGACACAAGCCTGCAGCACGCGCTCCACAGCTAAACACGCATGGTGTTCTGGAAAACCCATGAACAATTAACACCTTTCTCTCCAGCCTGCACAAGGACTGAGTCACCAGACTCGTCTGCGTGTTTTCTTGGCAGCAAGTTTCATGGTTCCCGGACTACACTGTTGTTTCCTTCTCCCCTCTCTTTTTTATCTGTGCTCCTTAATAGTCTAGTAATTGCCTCCCTCACCTGAGTTAATTGGTGTGCAAATCTGTAAGTAAATCCTGCATTTTGACAATCTCAGAGCATTTATCATCATCACCTCAACTCTGGTGGCCTCCCATCGCTCCTACAGCAGCAGACAAGGCAAGCCGCCTATCCGATGGCCACTTGCCCCTGCTTCCTCACCGACAGAATCCGAGTTTTAATTAGGATGGCAGCACCCCCAGCGCGAGTGCAATCCCTCACCTCTCTTGCAGCCACACGGGCACAGCTGCATAGTTCACTCTGGCCAACGAGAGGTAAGCTGAAATGCTGTGTGCGGTTTCCAGAAGAGCTTCTCAAAGGGAACTCTTTGCCCTGATCCCCAGTCATTCCCCTTCCGAATCAAGGACATGACAGCCAGAACTCCATCTCGGACCATGAGACAGCCTCAAGAACAGGAGCCTCACAATAGGCATGGTGGAACAGAAAGGCAGCCGGGGGTTCCTGATGCTTGCAGAGACACCAGCCGCCTGGGTGCCACCTCCAGACTTCATCCGCGCAAGAAGGGTGTATGCCCTCGTGTTTGAAGCCACGCTTGCTGTGGGTTTCTGTTGTCTGTAGCCACTCCTAACCTGTCGCCTGCCTTGAGCCTGTGCCCGGCTCTCTGCAAAATGCTATACGGACATCATTGCACTCATTCCTCAAGGGCACTCTGTGGAGTCAGGACTCTCAGCCAGTTTTGAGATGAGGAGACCTCAACACAGGGAAGTCCTGCCCATGTGACCTAACCTGACAGGGCAGGGCCCCGGCCGCACATCAGAATGCCCTGCAGAGCCTTTGTAAAATGTCAAAGCCATGCTAAGACTAGTGAATGGAAGTCTGATGAGGAACAGGGTAATATCTGCAATTTCAGAGAAGCTCCCCGCAAGATACTCACTAATCACCAGAGGAAAAGAGGCTTCACAGCGGGAAAGCCTGGAAGACACCACCTTCACCAAGGGCCCGAGTGAATACCACCAGTCATAGGAGAGATCAATATCTAGCCTCTTGCTAGAATGCAGAGGCAAAAGCAGCATTCCTTCTGCTACAGAACCTCAGTCTATGAGGAAACATCAGACAAGCCCAAAGGCTGGGGCATTCTACAAAATACCCGGCCTGTAATCCTCAAGTGTCAAGGTCATCAAAGTCAAGAACAGATGGGGCGCCTGGGTGGCTCAGTCGTTAAGCGTCTGCCTTCGGCTCAGGTCATGATCTCAGGGTCCTGGGATCACGCCCCGCATCGGGCTCCCTGCTCCGCAGGAAGCCTGCTTCTCCCTCTCCCACTCCCCCTGCTTGTGTTCCCTCTCTAGCTGTCTCTCTCTCTGTCAAATAAATAAATAAAATCTTTAAAAAAAAAAAAAAAAAAAAAGTCAAGAACAGATGAAGAAACCTCTTCAGACTGAAAAAGCCTGAAGAGACAACTAAATGCAACGTGTAATACTGGACAGAACCCTTTCGCTCTAAAGAACATTCTTGGGATAAATGGTAAAACCTGAAAGAGGCTTAGATGGTAGTGATGTGCCAATTTTAATTTCCTGCCTTTGCTGATCGTATTGTGGTTTTGAAGGCTAATGCTCCCCCCACCGGAAATACACACTGAAATAATCAGAGGTACAGGGGTGTCATGTCTGCAGCTTGCTCTCAAATGGTTCAGAAAAAAAAAATTACCACATATATAGACCAAGAATGATAAAGCAAATGTGGCAAAAGGTTAACATTTGGGGAAAATGGGTGAAAGGTATACAGGCATTCTTTCTACTGTTCTTTAAAGTCTAAAATTATTTCAATATAAAAACTTTAAAAATTGCCAATACCCTGAAGTGGCTTCTGTCTCCGCCTCATCTCGCCCTCACTCACTCCTTCATTCCAGGCACAGGACTCCCTGGCTGCTCCTCAAAAACTCCAAGATTCTTAACCACTGCAGGGCCTTTGTGCTTGGGGCTCCCTCTACCTGGAACACTCTCCCCACACTTTCACAGGGGTCACCCCCTTACGTCTCAGCCTCCAGGAGGCCCTCCCTGGGCCCTCTGATATGGTTCCCCTCTCCCCCACCATTCTCTGCCTGCATACCCATCCTAACACGTCCTCATTCTTTCCTCCACAGCAATGGTCAGAGTTGGCTAGTAATTTTCCAACTGGTTTAGTCGTCCCCCACCCCACCCCGCTGAGCTATCAGCTCTACAAGAGCAGAGATTCTCACTGTCCTCAGCACCTGGAACACTACCTAGCACAAAGCAGCGGAATGTAGCTGAACCAGTGGGTGAGTGAATGAGTTAGTCACCCACCTACAAGCTTCCAAGCAATGTGGGGAAGGGGGTAGGTGCCAGGACCCTGGTCCCACCCCTACCCAATGCCCAGGGCCCAGCCTACCTGGCAGTATTAAAAATGTGCTGCTGCTTGTTCTCCTTGGGATTCAAAATCACCACCACACAGCTGGGGAGAAAGAGGAAAATGTGCCCAAACTAAAGGACGTACTAGGGTCCAAGGATGATTCCATTCCCAATAGAAGAGCCCACACATAAATAAGGCTCCCTCTGAACAGAAGAGTCTCTCCTCCCCCTCCAGGTATCTATGCTGAGAATTCTAGGGCACTGCACATTATTAAATAATATATTCTTAAACAGAAACCAACACTTCCTCTGTGGTAACTATTCTGTCAGACCCTGGGCTAATAAAGACCTTATGGGCATAATCTCTTTAAATCCTCATAACTGCCAGGTGAAGTCGGACATCTTAGTCCCCTTTTAGAGATGAGGAAACTTGCAGCCCAGAGAGGGAAAAATCCTTTGCCCAGGGCCACCCAGCTGGTCAGGGACAGAGTGGGGATATGAATCCATACACTGTCAGATTCAAGAGCCCACCCCTGTCCTCTATCCTGGACTGCATCCCAAAGACTGAATAACGGATACAGTTCATTAAGAAAGACTACAGGTCTGGCTTGCCCTATAGGCATGAAAGGGTCCCTTCAGTGCCTAGAACAGTGCCAGGCTAGATCAGTATCTGTGTAATCAACAGCAGGAGGTATCTTTCAGTCCTCTCAACCACCCAAGAGGAGGATACCACTAGTTCTGTTTTATGGATGAAAAAGGAGGTGCTCACAGAGGATCACGTGGTGGAGCTGGGCCACAAATCCAGTTGTCTGACACCACGCCTCGGGTCTTTCCCAGAATTGCTGCCACCTCCCACCTGCAGTCACAATAAGGCTTTCATAGTGCTCACCACAGGCCAGGTACTATCCTAGACACGGATGGGCCCAGGGAATCCTCTCTGCAGCCCTCAGGGGTAGGTAGCTTATCTGCAGCCTACATATGGAAAAGCCACCATTCACTCACCCTGCTAGGTAGGCCACGTGGCCTGTGCTGGGGTCACAGGTTAGGCCACTGCTGTTCTGGGCTGTGATGCCAAGTACCTTCTCCAGTGACACCTGTGGGGAAAAAGTCCAAGTCAGAAGGACCTGTCCCAGGAGGTCCTTCGTGGCACCAGTGCTTCAGCCACCCACTCAGTCCCTGTGACCTCCAACACCGAGCTTCTACAGTCAGGCTACCAACAGCTGACATTTGTTCTTCTCAACATGGCTTTGAACGACACAGAATGGTGAGGAAGACAGACAAAATCCCTGCCCTCCTGGAGCTCACATTCTAGTGGTGATGGGATGGAGGACATAAAAAACAACAAATATGTAAAATAGATGTCAGGTGATGATAGGAGCAAAGAGAAAAATAAAGCAGAGAAGGAGACTAGGAGTATAGGGGAAGGAGAGAAGGCCTCACTGAGAAGGTGACCTCTGAATAAGTTTCTAAGTATTTTATATGGATGAAAGGTTTGAAACCCCACAACAACCCAAGGAAGAAGGCACAATTGTCACCCCTATTTTATTTTATTTTTTTTTAAGATTTTTTTTTTTTTTTATTTGACAGAGAGAGACACAGCGAGAGAGGGAACACAAGCAGGGGGAGTGGGAGAGGGAGAAGCAGGCTTCCCGCTGAGCAGGGAGCCCAATGTGGGACTCGATCCCAGGACCCTGAGATCATGACCCGAGCCGAAGGCAGACGCTTAACGACTGAGCCACCCAGGCGCCCGTCACCCCTGTTTTACAGATGAGGTCATTGAGACTCAAAATCCCACACCTGTGGAGTGGCAAGGTTGGGCTACAAACCCAGCTAGTCTTTGGCTCCAAAGCCAGTACCCTGGGCCCTGCAGGAGGGACAGCAGTGAGCAAGAGTGGACACCATCTGTTCCCTCAGCAAATTCACAGTCTAGAGGTTCAACAAGAAACAAATGAACAGTCACATTTAAAATTTAAAAATTCTCTAAGCAAAGCAATTTAAATGGGCGAGTCTCCATCACGGTTGATTAAAACTATTTAGAATATGGACTATTAGAATTGTGGTATTTTCATATCCTGAATATACTAGCTTCCAATTATTACAAAGTAAAGCATGCTCAAGCAAGTCCTTGGCCTCAGAAATGAGAGGCAAACATAGGATAATAATAGCTCACACTTCTTGAGCATTTACCAGGAGCCAGGCACTGTTTAAATACCTATAGCTGTACTGACTTATCTAATGTTCACAATAACCCTGTGATGTGGGCATTATCATCATCATCTCCATCTTACAGATGAGGATATAAAGGGGCCCAGAGAGGTAACCCATCCAGGAAGGAGCAGCACCAGGACTCTAACCCAAGCAATCAGGCAATGGCACTCACATCGTTTTTTATATCTGTCAATCAGCATTACTGGGTATTAATATAATATAATGGTCATTTTTAAAAAAGATTTTATCTGTTTATTTGACAGAGAAAAAGAGAGGGATCACAAGTAGGCAGAGCGGCAGGCAGAGGCAGAGGGAGAAGCAGGCTCCCCCCTGAGCAGAGACCCTGACGCAGGGTTAGATCCCAATGCGGGGCTCGATCCCAGAACCCCGGGATCATGACCTGAGCCAAAGGCAGATGCTTAACCAACTGAGCCACCCAGGCACCCCATAATGGTAATTTTTAAAGTAGATCTTATGTCAGCCAGAGGGACTCTGTGCCACCAAACAAGAAAAATAAATAAATGACACCAATTACCCAAAATACACAATCAGAGCAGTAGTAGCTACCACTAATAGAGTAATTGCAATGTGCCAGGTATTGTTCTAATGCTTAAGATATGTGAGCTCACTTAATCCTCACAAATACCCTACAAGAGAATCTTTATATTATATTTATAAATATATATTTCCATTATTATCCTCATTATTCTCATTTATATTATATCCCTATTTCCTCAGATGAGGAAATTGAGGCACAGAACAGTTCATAACAAGAACAGAATTAAGGGGGCACCTGCGTGGCTCAGTGGGTTAAGCATCTGCCTTTGGCTCAGGTCGTCATCTCAGGGTCCTGGGATAGAGCCCTACATCGGGCTCCCTGCTCCACGGGGAGTATGCTTCTCTCTTTCCCTCTGCGCCCGGCTCATGCTTACTCTCTCTCACTCTCTCAAGATAAATAAATAAAATCTTAAACAAAACAAAACAAAACAGAATTAAGGTTTAAGTCTGGGTCCAGAGGCTGCTTAACCACATTGCTTACTGCCTCTCTGAAATTGCTATTCCTCTATTTTATACACAGGTTAGAGCTCACAAGGCACTTTCAGGAACATACAAGATAAGGGCTATGAAGTACAGGATGCTAGGTAAAAGATTAAAGTAGATGTCTGTCTTAGGCTGGGGTTCAAGAAGACCTCTCAGGGTAGGGATATTCAGGCTGAGACTTGAGGGATGAAGAGCCAGCCAGGTGGACTGCAGCGAAAAGCCCAGAGGACTCAGCAAACACTTAGGAGGTGGTAAAGATCTTGGAGCCTCAGGAAAACAGAAAGCAGGCTAGGGTGACTGACCATTGGTAAAAGGGAGGACAATGGAGGTATGGCCAGAGAGGTGGGCAGGGTCCACTTGCCCAGGCCTTGCAGCCAGGAATGGGTGATATAATCAGAGTGCAGCAGGAATCTTTGTGGCAGGAACAAGACCCACCAGCATCTACCATGTTTCCACCCTCTACCTGGACTCTGCCAAGCAGGTCATAGTCACAATTTCATTTCTGCTCCCTGCAACTCCATGGTATGGTTATTGTAACTTCTATTTTATAAAAACAGACTTTGTAGCTCAGAGAGTTGGAGAACAATTTTTTAAATTGCTGCTGTGCTAATGGAATTCCTTCTACCTACTCTAAAATCTTTGTTTCTCTAAGGACTCAGGGAACTGTTCTGTACGCCACCCTCCCCCCCCCCCCGGAAGCGGTGCTGAGATTTTACAATTACTCAAATGGTCTCCATAATTTGGGGTGGCAATATGTAATAATTCCACACTGGTAAGGGAGAAGGAAAGAGAAGGCAGGTAAGGCGAGAAGGTGGAGTGAACTGAGGGACAGACGAGGTAGGTAGGACTGAGCCACCCAGGTAGGTAGGATTGGGACTGAACACTGGTAGATACCCTAAAGATCCAGCGAAGAGAGAGGTCAACAAAAACGGAAGGGCCCAGAGAGACATCTAAAGGTGACTGAAAGAATACGCAGGAAGGAGGGAGCCGATGGTGATTAGAACTAAAATACACTCGGAGGGAAGGGAGAAATGAGCTAGGAGAGGTGGGCACTACCCGAGAGAGGAGGAAACGGGGGAGTGGGAGGAGCCCTGGCTAACGGGGCGGGACCTTGAAACGAAACCGGCCAGAGAGGAGCCTGAGGGGACGAGCCGAGGGCTGATAGGCGGGGCCAACGATCTAAGGGCGGGACCAGGGGAGGCCCAGGGACCCTGGGGTGGGCAGGGCAAACAGCTCCTCACCCGGTTCTGCACGGTGTCCTCCGGCGCCGCCGAGAATCGTGTCCGCCGCCGGAGACAGAGCGGCGGAGCGGGGGGCGGAGAGCCCTGGCCCCTCCGCGCCGGAACTCCCACCGTGACGGATGGCAGCTTCTCGATTGCATCGTTCTGCGCGTAGCCTCCGGGCCCCAAGCCTGCCATCGTCGTGCCGGAGCCCGGCGACCGTTACGCTCCTCAACCGCCGCCGCCGCCTCCGCGACCCACTAGAAGAGCAAACGGCCGCGGGAAAAGCCGCCGCCGCCGCCTCCTCCGCGACCCACTAGAAGAACAAACGGCCGCGGGAAAAGCCGCCGCCGCCGCCCATTGGACGCGGCGGCCCGGGCCTGGCCAATGTCAGGGCTGCCGGGCGGCGGTTTTGACCAATGAGGGCTGAGAGGCGGAGCGAAGTATATGGCAGGGTGGAGCCATAGCTAGTTTACTTGATACCTGATCAAGGGAAGTGGCGTTTTTTATGCGGTTTGTGTTTATCATTACCAGACATTTAGGTTTTAACTTTTACGTAGCTAAGGCCAAAGCCTCCAGTTCGCTTTTTACTGCACTCCCCATCCCCGAGCAACTACCCACGCAATGGCAGTCACCCGGATGTAAGCGTAGGGTGGAGCCGAACGAGACGGACCACTTGGCGCAGGCTCAGAAAAGCCGTGACTCCACCTCTCCCCCAACACGTGGTAAGGTCCGGGTGGCTAGGAACCGGCTTTGCGCCGAAGGCGTCGGCGTTCCCCATTTGCCACGTGACCAGGGCGTAACGGGTAACACGGCTGGGCGCGTAGCGCGCAGGCGCTCTCTTCCCTCCCCTGCACCTGATGAGGCATAAGGGCCCATCACGTGAGTCAGGCGGAGAGCGGGCGGGGCGGGGTTCGGCGGCGCCCGGCGAGAACCAAAGTACGACTGCAGACTGGGCAGGACTCAATGGGGTCGAACAGCCATGCCCAAGTACTGCCGGGCTCCGAACTGCTCCAACACTGCGGGCCGACTGGGCGCTGACAGCCGCCCTGTGAGCTTCTACAAGTGAGCGCAAGGGCGGGGCGGGGCTTCTAGGGGCGGGGCCCGAGGGTAACTGCAGCTGTGCCGGGCGCCTGGTCCAGCTTGCAGGTGTCTAGAAGTAAGGCTAGCAAAGTGAAGAGACGGTCTTCTCAGCACTAGATACGGCACAGGCGAAGGTGCAGATGTGTTAAAGCGCAGGGGTAGACGATTAACTACAGGTAGTGAAAGGGGCGAGCGTGAGAAGTGGGACTGTGGAGGGAGGAGCCTAAAACTGCCCACTCGTTACCTCCACGAATTTGAGGTATCTCAAACGTAAAACATCCGAAACTGAGCTCCTGATCTGATCTTGTCTCCCAAACCTTCCACAACCTTTCCTATTTCAGTTAAGAGCTTCCTGCATCTTTCCTGTTGTTCAGGCTGGCAACCTTAGAGTCATCCCTACCTCTTTTCTTTCCTCGCACTTGAGAAAGTAAAAATTAGCTTGAATTGTTAAAAAAAAAAAAAAAATCTGTCTTCCCATTTATTCCCCGGCTGAAATAAAAGACACGGGAAAGTCTGGCTGAAGAGTTAATAGGAAAAATATTTCTATATTTTTCTCAGGGACATGCTGCAGATGTAAAGTGAAAAAAAAAATTCCCCTTTGAGTGACTGCTGCTTTTTTACTAGGAAACTTTGTTCTCTAAAATCATAGGCTGTCCTAAACTTCGCCATTTGGAGTTATATCAGGAAAAATGAAACATCTCACTTAATGCCTGAAGGAGTTGTCACTTTGACACTGAGAAGCAACCTCAGTCGCTTCTGTCCAGGTGCAGAGCTTCAGGTAAGGCATTTCTGGACACAGTTTTCCACATCTACCTAAACTTTATTGCTTTCAAGGAGACAGGACCCTGGACTCACTTCACAATCCAGACCTAATATCTATCCACACAGTTCTGTTTTGCTTTAAGCTTATCCAAACAATTTCATTTACATTTCACCTAAAATTCACCCTTCTCTCAAATCCAAATAATAACCTGTCTTTTCCTTTGTTGGGTGAGACTCCTCATAGTACCTCCAGTGTGCAGTTTCCCTCATTGCCATGGTAAATAAACCTGACTCTGTTGGACTACAGGTGTGTCCCTGGTGGCCTTAGTCTAAATGGGCCGGGACGCATTCCTCATCCAGTCCATCAGCAGATCCTGTTGGCTCTCCCTTTATTATTTATTTTTATTTTTTTTAAAGATTTTATTTATTTGACAGAGAGAGACACAGCGAGAGAGGGAACACAAGCAGGGGGAGTGGGAGAGGGAGAAGCAGGCTCCCCGCCGAGCAGGGAGCCCGATGCGGGGCCCGATCCCAGGACCCTAGGTGAGCCGAAGGCAGACGCTTAACGACTGAGCCACCCAGGCGCCCCTCTCCCTTTAAAATATATCCAGAATTGACCACTTCTGACCCTCTTCTCTGTCTGTATTCTGGTTCTGACTATTACCATCTCCTGACTGCACTATTTTAGTAGCCTCTTCGTCGGTCAGCCCACTCCCACACTCTGATCCCCACACACAGTCACAGGGAACCTGTGTACCCCTGAGTCAGATCAGAGTCCTCCTCTGTTCAGATCCTCCCCTGGCTCCCACCTTGCTCTATAAAAGACAAAATGGTGAGACTGGAGCAGACAGAAAGCCCTACAAAACCCTACAGGAGCTGGATCCCCAATATCTGTATGAGCTCATTTCCTTCCTCCTGCACCTTACCACTATGTTCTAGTGTCACTGGTAACTCTGTGTCCCCCTAGCATGCCAGGCACACTGTTGCCCCAGGGACTTTGCTTGTGCTTTTCCTTCTGCCTGGAAAGGTCTTACCTTTATGGTCACCACTCAAGGTAAAATAATAACTCTCTCCTTTATTTTTCCTTTTAATGCTTATCACTATCTGGCATATCACATATTTGATGTATTCATGTATTGACTCCCCCACTAGAATGTCAGCTCCATGAAGGCAGAGATTTTTCTCTGTCTTGTTCTCTGTTATTTCCCCAGCCCTCAAACAGTGCCTGGCATAGGGGCGCCTGGGTGGCTCAGTCGTTAAGTGTCTGCCTTTGGCTCAGGTCATGGTCCTAGGGTCCTGGGATCGAGCCCCGCATCGGTCTCCCTGCTCAGCGGGAAGCCTGCTTCTCCCTCTCCCACTCCCCCAGCTTGTGTTCCCTCTCTCGCTATGTCTCTCTCTGTCAAATAAATAATAAAATCTTAAAAAAAAAAAAAAAAAAACAGCGCCTGGCACATAGTGGGTGCTCAGTAAATATTTGTTGGATGAATTTCATTAATGCATTTCAGATGGCCTCCCCGAGGAAACCCAGCAATCCGTGTCCCTTGAGGGACCCTGGTGCAGAATAGGAGTAATGCAGAGGGGTCTTTAAACCTAAATCAGTGCGTCCAGATTTGCGTTTTTATTTTTTTTAATTTAATTTTTTTTTTTTTAAAGATTTTATTTATTTATTTGAGAGAGAGAGACTGAGAGAGAGAGAGCACATGAGAGGGGGGAGGGTCGGGAGGGTCAGAGGGAGAAGGCAGACTCCCTGCCGAGCAGGGAGCCCGATGCGGGACTCGATCCAGGGACTCCAGGATCATGACCTGAGCCAAAGGCAGTTGCTTAACCAACTGAGCCACCCAGGTGCCCAGATCTGCTTTTTTAGATATGTCACTCTGGTACTGTTTATTAATTCAGCAACTCTGAGTGTCTCCTGGAGTAAGGAAGCCCCTGCTGGACACAGAGGATCCTGACAGATCTTGTTCCTATCCGGACAGAGCTCATGGATGGGTGAAGGGTCCAACATTGAAGAACTGAACACCCAACCTGGGAGTAACTCCCCATCCTTTCTTCAGCACTGCTGTCCCCCGTCCAGTCCATCAACCCATCCTTTGACTTACCCTCCAAACACATCCCCACCCTGCATCAATCACAACAAAACCCCTAACACCTTGGCAACACAGTTATAAATGCAAATGGGAAAATCCTAACTGAAGTATTAGGAAATAACAGAAAGCCCCTACATTTCCAGCCTGATCACTTCTCATGACCTCTGCTCTCACAGTTCAGGCCGTCATCCTCTGTTAATGAGACATTGAGATGGCTGCTTGCTGGCCTCCCTGCCTATACTTCTGCGTCCCTTACAAAAACAACAATAACTTATTTGGAGAGCACTTATTGTATGCCAGGCACTGTTCTAAGTGCTTCACATATAATAACGAGGAGAACAATGACAATTGTACAGAGCAACCAGATGACTTTATAAAAATCAGTTCATGTCTATGTTTAAATCTCATCAAAATGGCTGCCCATTTCCACTTCAAGGCTCACCCCCAAGTCAGTCTTGCAGAAGTCACATGGTTAAGAGTTTGGTGAGGAGCTGTTTCCTAAGGAGATTCAGGAGAAGGCATGGATGGCAGGAAGGAACAAGGTGAAACCTATCGAAGGAAGTGGCTGCCAGGGAATAACATAAGAGCCTGCCAGGCAGCCAGAGGAAACATTCATTAGTTCTGTTTTCAGCCCTTTCGGAACATACGAGAGTCATTTCTAATGGGAAGCCTATGAGTTAGGAATTGCATTTGGGTGGCAGTAAGAAAGTTGTGAAATATTATTGGCTTAAAAAAAATTATGGAGGTCATAGGATACAGCATGGTCAAGTTATGCTGCAATAACAGACACAAAATCTCTTACTATAACAAAGGTTTATTTCTCATTCACGCTATGTTTTTTGCAGACCATTTGTGGACCTACTCTACAATATCCTGACCTGGGACTCAGGCCGAAGGAGCCTCCCCTGCGTAGAATATTGCTGGTCTTGTAGGAGGGGGAAAAGAGAAAGTAGGAAGAATCACCCAATGGCTCCTCATAAATGCTATATTTAGAAGTGGCTCATGTCACTGTCAGTCCTTTGGCCAAAGCAAGTCTATGTCAAGCCTCAGGTCACTGCAGTAGAGATATGTAATCCTCATGTGGGGAAGGGCAGCAAATATTTTGAACAATAATAGAATCCACCAAGGGTTTATTTTTCTCTCAAATAAAACAAATACAGAGGTTGACAGACCAGCACTTGTGTGGCAGGTTCACAATCATTAGGGCTGAGGTTCCTGTCTTTCTGTGCTGTCATCCTTAGCATGCAGCTTCCGTGCAAGATGGCTGCCAAGTGCCCCAGCCATCATCACCTGGTAAGAAGAAAAGAGAAGGAAGAGCAAAAGGCTCCAACTGTAAACTAAGTTAGCCCCCTTTATAAAGCCTTCCCAGAAATCCCACCCAATGGTGAGTTCTTCCTCATTGGTCACCCCCAACTACAAAGAAGACTGGGAAATGTAGTAATTTAGCTGGGCATTTAACCACCTGGAAAACATTTTGAATTGATTTTAACTTTTTTTTTTAAAGAAGGACTTCTGGCAGTGTATGCCACTACGTGATCTAGAAAGATGACCAACGAGACTACACTATTCTATAGAAAAGGAAGACACTGGCTGTCCACTTAAAGTAGATTTTTTTTTTTAATTTTTATTTTTTATTTTTTATTTTTTTAAAGATTGTATTTATTTGTGAGAGAGAGAATGAGAGACAGAGAGCATGAGAGGGAGGAGCGGACTCCCTGCTGAGCAGGGAGCCTGATGTGGGACTCGATCCTGGGACTCCAGGATCATGACCTGAGCCGAAGGCAGTCGCTTAACCAACTGAGCCACCCAGGCGCCCTAATTTTTATTTTTTAAAAGATTTATTTATTTATTTGACAGAGGGAGCAAGAGAGCACAGGCAGGGAGAGCAGTAGAGGGAGAGGGAGAAGCAGGCTCCCCACTGAGCAGGGAGCCTGATCTGAGGCTTGATCCCAGGACCCTGGGATCATGACCTGAGCCAAAGGCAGATGCTTAACGACTGAGCCACCCAGGTGACCCTAAAGTAGATTTTTAGATTGCCCATTATAAAAGTGTTGCTATCCAGAGGAACAAAGGAGCATAAGAAAAAGACCAAGTGAGGAAGAGGGTTTTCATGATACTTTCCTCCTTTGCCCCTTGAACTGCCCTGATCCATTTGAGGACCCTTCGCATTTAAGGTACCATCCCAGATTTCTCACACAACACGAAAGCGTTCACTGGCCAGAACATGGCCCCACCTACACAAAGGAACCTGGTGTTCTTTCAGCACAGCACATGCTGACCTCAACTAAAGTTGGAGTTTTGTTAGTAAGGAAGAAGAAAAGGAGGTGTGGAGTAGTCACTTGTCAGTCTCTGCCAAGGAGGAGGGGGTGGGGAGTGCTGCTGCAAGAGGTTTCTTGTGTGTGTCCAGGCAGAATGGGGTTGATGGGAGGATTTGGATCCCAAACAGGCGAAAAGGACTGTGGCAGCCAGAGTTCCTGGCTGGGTGCCCTGGGGTTCTGCTCTTTGGGTGCCACAGCTCAGATTCTGAGTCAGCCCCTTTGTTCTCTTTCGCCAGCTGCACCCCCATCCGCCCTGTCTGTCGGCCCTTTGGCTGGGAAGTCTTGCTCCCATGCCCATCTCTGTTCATCCTGCCCACCTCGTTTCTAATGTGTCTTTTCCAGTTTCTTTATGCAATACAAGCAAATCTGAAAACGTGTTCTAATTTCCCCCTTTATCACTGTATTGGTTTCCTGTGGATACTGAAACAAATTTGATGGCTTAAAACAGCAGAAATTATCCTCTCACAGTTCTGGAGACCAGAAGTGCAAGTCAGTTTTACTGGGCCAGAATCAAGGTGTTGGCAGGGTTGACCTCCCAGCGAGGCTGTTTGTAGGAGAGAATCTGTTTCTTGCCTCTTCCGATTTCTGGTGGCCACGTCACTCCAATCTCTGCCTTTGTGGTCACATCACCTTCTCCTCTTTCATCTGTCATAATATCCGCTCGGCCATCCTCTTACAAGGACCCTTGCGATTGCATGTTGGGCCCAAATGAACGATCTAGGATGACTTCCTCATCTCAGGATCCTTAACTTAATCACATCTTTTGTCGTGCAGCGTAGTATTCACAGGTTCCAGGGATTAGAACATGGATATCTTTTGGGGGCCGTTCCCGAGCCTGACACAATTACTAAAAGCAGATATGCTCTGTTTAGAACTTTGCTTTTTTCATGGAATGTATGTGCCTGAAAATAGCATGTCAGTGCATAGAGTGCCTCCACATTCTGTTTTAGGGCTGTGTGGTATTCCTTTGTGTGTATGTGCCTGAATTTGTTACCTTGACTCCTATAGATGGTGGTGTCCCCCACTCTCTATCACCCCTGACTCTGCCCTTTTAACAAAGAGAGAGAGGGCCTCGGAGCCCTCAGCAGATGAAGGTATCCAGCTATATTTCTGGTCAACTTCTGTTCACGGAATTGATACTGATCTTCCATTTTCAGTTGTGGTATAAAGTTTCTCTTTGAGGTATCTTTGTTTCATTTTTAAAGTTGGTCAATTTTAAGAAAAATATTAAGTAACGTGGCAGATATGGAACGTATTGCGCAGGTGGAATGTGAATGACTGACTATTTAGTTATCTAATGCCACATAACAAACTATCTCAAAATTTAACTGCTTAAAATAAACATTTAATGTGTCACAGGTGCTGACAGCCGCCACAGGACAGACTGGCCAGAACTCAATTTTGTGGCCACCCCTGGCTGCATATGAAGCTGGAAAATGAGATCTTCATCTTGGACAGTCTTGAGTCTCAGATGATTCCCACCCACTCCCACAGGGAAAGCTTTTATTTAGTTCATTTTTTAAGCTTTAATTTTTTAATTTGTATTTTTAATTGTAAAATACATATAAAATCTACCATCTTGGCCATTTTTGAATATACAGCTCAGTAATATTAAGGATATTCTCATTATTGTGCAATCTTCAGAACTTTGTCATCTTGCAAAACTGAAACTCTATACCTGTTGAACAACAGATCCCAATTTCCTACTCCCCCCAGCCTCTGGAAACCACTGTTCTATTTCCTTTTCTATGAATTTGACTACTCTAGATACCTCATATATTTTGTGTGTGTGACTGGCTTATTTCACTTACCATCATGTCCTCAAGGCTCACCATATTATAGCATGTGTCAGAATTTCCTTTTTAGGGGCACCTGGGTGACTCAGTCATTAAGTGTCTGCCTTCGACTCAGGTCATGGTCCCAGGGTCCTGGGATCGAGCCCCGCATCAGGAAGCCTGCTTCTCCCTCTCCCATTCCCCCTGCTGGTGTTCCCTCTTTCGCTGTGTCTCTCTCTGTCAAATAAAATCTTAAAAAAAAAAAAAAAAAAAGAATTTCCTTTTTAAGAATAATATTCTGTTGTATGCATATACCACATTTTCTTTATCCATTCATCCATTGATGGATATTGGGTTTCTTCTAGCTTTTGGCTATTGTGAATAATGCTGTTATGAACATGAGTGTGCAAATATCTTTTCGAGACCCCACTTAATGATACTTTTAGGTATATACCTAGAAGTAGAATTGCTGGATCATATGGTAATTCTATTTTTACTTTTTTTGAGGAGGTACCATACTGTTTTCCATAGTGGCTGCACCATATTACATTTCCCACCAGCAGTGCACAGGATTCCAGTTTCTGCACATCCTCACCAACACTTGTTTTAATTTTTATTTTTTTTTAAAAAAGATTTATTTATTTATTTGAGAGAGAGAGAGAGGGCACACACACACGAGTGCAAAGAGGGGCAGGAGAGGGAGAGAGAAACTTTTAGCAGACTCCTCACTGAGCTCAGAACCCAACGTGGGGCTTGATTTCATGACCCTGAGATCATGACCTGAGCAGAAACCAAGAGCCAGACACTTAACTGACTGCGCCACCCAGGAGCCCCGCAGTTTTTATTATTTTTTTTTTAAGATTTTATTTATTTGAGAGAGAGAGAGTGCGTGAGCATGAGCAGGGGTGGAGAGGGTGAGGGACAAGCAGACTCCCTGCTGAGTATGGAGCCCAATCCCAGGACCCTGAGATCATAACCTGACCTGAAGATGCTTAACCGATTGAGCCACCCAGGCACCCCCCCCCCCGTTTTGATTCTTTTATAGTATCCATTCTAATGGTTATGAGGTGATATCTGGTGGTTTTGAGTTATATTTCCCTAATGATTAGTGAGATTGAGCATCTTTTCATATGCTTTTTGCCCATCTGTATATCTTCTTTGGAGAAATACCTGTTCAAGTCTTTTGCCCATTTTTAATGGGGTTAATTTTTGTTGTTGAGTTGTTTAAAAACCTTTTAACAGGTGTTTTCAAGCATACACAAAAAATAGAGTTATATGAATGGATTCTCATGCATCTGTCACTCAGATTCACCAGTTGTCAACATTTTGCTGATCTTTTCCATCTTCCCCCACCCACTTACATCTTTAATGCATGATTTTAAAGTAAATCCCAGATGTTACTTCTTTTACCTGTAAATATTTCAGAATGTTTTTCCAATAGATGACTATTTTAGAAGCATAAACCAATGCAATTATCATACCTAGCAAAATTAATTTCTTACAACTATCCAATACCCCATTCATGTTCAATTTTCCCCAACTGTGTTAAAATGTCTTTTTATGGAATGATTTGTTGCAGACGAGGTCCACAACCTGCAATTGGATGTTTCTTAAATCTCTTTTAATCTATCACCCCACCCCACCCCCACCCGCATGAATGTGGACACATTCTAGATTTGTCCAGTTTCATAAACTCTCTCTCAGGCTCATGTGGAGGAACAGATTGTGGGGGAGGGCAGAGTGGTCACAGGTGGGGAGATCAGGAAGGAGGCTGCTGCAAAAGTCCAGCCAGGAGAGGATGAAGGCTGGATGGGAGGGGCAGCAGAGGTGGGAGAGGTGGGCTGATGTTGGGTGTTTAAAAGGTGGAGCTGAAGTAGGGGATGCGGTTTGGTGGTAGAGAGAGCCTGGGTAGGAGGCAGGGCCAGCTTCTGGCCTGGGGAGACCGAGGTTTGGAGCCCAGAGATCTCTGGGTGTACATATCCTCAGAGAGGGCTGGGACTGCACCTGATATTGCTGACCCCGTAACCCCACGGTCCCTGGCAGGTTCCCACTGGACCTGCTCAGGTCATGATCTCAGGGTCATGAGATCAGGGACTGGCTGCAGCACATGGGCCACGAGGACTGGGTGCCCAGCTGCCACCAGCACCTGTGCAGTGAGCACTTCACACCGTCCCGCTTCCAGTATCGCTGGGGTGTGCGCTACCTGTGGCCTGATGCAGTGCTGTCCATTTTCTCCCCGGCACCCCCTGCTAAGGTGAGCAAAAGGAGGTCCCACTGCTGGAGTCTGACCCCCAGTCTTCCCCACCTGGAAATAATCCGTGGAGTCTGATCCCCAGCCCTCCCCTCCTGAGGGAAGTCCCTCCTGCAGTCTGATCCCTAGCCCTCCCCTCCTGAGGGAAGTTCCTCCTTGAGGTCTGGCCTTATCTGAGGGCAGTACCCCTCAGAGTCTGGCCCTGATGCCCCCGTGCCCGCCCCCCCCATCCCATGCCTTGTCTTCCAGAGGCAGCAGAGTTCCCGAAGCACTGAGAAGCCAGGCGTGCCTCCCTCCCCACCGGAGGCCACGCCCCTATCCCCAGGGCCAGCTGCGTGGCCCCTGGCCCCGTGCACCTCATGGTACTGGGGTCAGCATCCGGAGGCCCTGAGGCCACGACCGCCGTGTTCCTGACCCCCCTGCCCCCTCTCCTGCCGGGCCACAGCCTGGAGTCCAGGCCCAGCACCCCCTGGCCAGGCTGGGCGCAGTCCTGGGAGCGCTGCAGCGGCGGGAGCGGAGACTGCAGCGGCGCCAGGAGCAGCCTCAGGGGCAGCTGCGGCTGTAGAACAGCTGGAGCAGCAGGTGTGCAAGGAGGGCCTGCCACCTAGGGGCACCGGGGCCTGCCATGCCTGGTGAGTGGGGCCACCTGGCCCCCATAGCATATGTATTTTCTTTTCTTTTTTTTTTTTTTCAAGATGTTATTTATTTTTTGAGAGAGAGACAGCAAGAGAGGGAATACAAGTAGGGGGAGTGGGAGAGGGAGAAGCAGGCTTCCCGCTGAGCAGGGAGCCCGATGTGGGACTCGATCCCAGGACCCTGGGATCATGACCTGAGCCGAAGGCAGATGCTTAATGACTGAGCCACCCAGGCGCCCCCATATGTATTTTCGTTTAAACTAGAGTCCAGTATTTAAAAGTCAGAACATTTCACTCATGTTTCCAAGTTTCTGGCTTGTCTTGAAAAGAGTCCATCTGGCAACGCCTACCAACTATTGGTCAGAGCAGGGTAATGGCTGCTCTATTTATTAATAATATTTAAGGAGCCCTTACTCTCTGCCAGGCAGCATTAATAACTTACTGAAAACTCACTATGACTTTGATGCGGCTCTGGTCCCCATTTTTCAGATGAAAAAACAGGTGCCAGGATGCTACAGTCACTTGCCCAAAGTCAGGCAGCCAGGAAGTTGCAGAACCAGGATTCGAACCAGGTGTCTGACTGCACAGAAGGCTAGCTCTCTCCTGTTGGAGAGCTCCTTGCCTGGCTCCTAATAGAGCTTGAGTTTGCAGCCTATCTCCTAGAGTCTCCCCGACCCCATCTAAAGACCCTTTTGCTCCTGTATCTTACTACTGAGTATTGGAGGAGGGTATCCTGTCTTGAAGAATCAGTTTGACCAGGACTTTTCCCTGCTTAAAACCCCCAGAGCCAAGTTTGAGGTCCCAGGGCTCTCAGCCCTGGCTGGACAAGAGAAGTGGGAAGGGGTTTCAGAAAGGAGCCCCTCCGGGATGCCTGGGTGGCTCAGTGGGTTAAACAATCTGCCTTTGGCTCAGGTCATGATCCCTCAGTCTCAGGATCGAGCCCCTCATTGGACTCCCTGCTCAGCAGGGACCCTGCTTCTCCTTCTGCCCCTCTCCCCACTCATGTTCTCTCTCTCTCACTCTCTCTCTGTCTCTCTCTCAAATAAATAAAATCTTAAAAAAGAAAAGGGTCTTTAAACAAAAAGGAGCCCCCCAAAGTAGCCCTGTAGCTAAGGTGTCTCAGCCTGACAGCCAATGGGTTGGACATGGCTCACAGATAGGATTTTTTCTGGCCTCAACAACAGTGTTTTAAAATAATTTTTGGTCTTTCCTGAAGGCTCAGCAGATGTAGCAGCACTGGGTTCGTATTCGCAGCTAGTAGCAGTCAGCCGGAACTGCAATGTGACTGCCCCTGGACGCTCTGTGTTTGAGACGATGGCCTGACCATGCTGGGGCATAAAGGAGACATACAGAAGAGCAGGGACAGAGCTCCAACTCAGGCCTGGGACTCTTCATGAAGCCTGCCAGGGCCCCTGGGCTGACAGTGTCTCTCTCTGCCTCCACTGCCCCCATTCAATCCTATTTTTCCATGTCCTTCTCTCTTCCCACATTCATCTTTATGTTTCTGCTGCCCCATCTCTCTGCCCTCCTATCTGTCTCCCCATTTCCCCACTGCTCTCTTCACCTGCATCTTTCTGTGTCCCTCATATCACTGTCCCTCTCTGTCTTCCTCTTTGTTTGGCCTATCTCCATATCTGTCTCTCCATGTCCCCCACATTTTCCTCTGTCCCCATATTTCTTTATTCCCCCCACGAATGTCTCTCTGGCCTCACATCTCTTCCCGTCTCCCCACAAATCTCTCTGCCCACATCTCTCTGTGTTCCCTGACATCCCCCTCCCACCTTGGCCTCCCTATTCTTCATCATTTCTTCCCCCGTCCTCTCTGCCCTCTCTCCTGCCCTCCCCTCTTTCCCCTATGTTCTCCATCTCTATCACTTCTTTGTCTGGGACTGCCCAGCTCCCTGGACGTGAGGAATCCCATCATCTGTGGAGGGCCTGACATAGCTGTGGTCATTGCCCAGAGTCCTGCACCTCCCACACTGGATGCGAAGCCTGAGCTCCTGGACACTGAGACCCCCAGTGCATAAGGACCAGGACAGATAATGTTGTGGGACAGATGACAGAAAACGAAGAGGGGTGCCTGGCTGGCTCAGTCGGTAGGCGGCTGCCTTCGGCTCAGGTCATGGTCCCGGGGTCCCGGGATCAAGCCCCACATGGGGCTCCCTGCTCGGTGGGAGGCCTGCTTCTCCCTCTCCCACTCCCCCTGCTTGTGTTCCCTCTCTCACTGTGTCTTTCTCTGTCAAATAAAATCTTTAAAAAAAAAAACAAAACAAAGGAAGAGATAGTCCTCATACATGGGCCTGCCTAGCCCCACCACCCATGCCTGGGCCATTGTAGCACCTCCCGCAAGGGCCTGGCTCCAAGCACCCCCTTCTACGGACCTCTTGAACCTTGGGGCTGACCTGGGCCCAAGCCCCATCAATCCTTATTCCCCTTGGTGCCAGGTTCCTGCTACCCCTAGCTTGAACCTTTGCAGTCAGTAAAACAGTCTCGAAGCAGAACAAGGATTGTTTATTTGGGGAGAGTAGTACCTGGTTCTGAAGAGCCCCTCATATCCTTTGCCAAGTATGGTGCTGAGCTGGGTATATAACAGTGAACACAGCCAATAAAATCCTGCCCTCATAGTGCTCCTATTCTGCTTGAGTAAACTAATAAACAAGATAATTTCAGATTGTGATAAGCGCTGTAAAGACTAAATGAAAATGTAATGGGGTGGGGGTGGTGGATGGATGGATGAAGAGGACTCTCTAAGGAGACAGCGTTTGAGCAGACACCTGGATGAGAAGACCTGGTGTGGAGGCATACAGGCTGGATGCTCCAGGGAGAAGAACAGCCCCTGGAAATGCCCAACATCCAGGGGGTCAGCTGGAGGAAGGCGGTGTTGCTATGGCAAAAACTGAAGCAGGGGAGGGAGTGTATGTGTGGGGGGGGTGCAATTTTAGAGCAGAGAAGGTGCCAATAAGTAAAATCCTAAATGAGGGGAGAGAGGGAACCAAGTGTCTGGGGGAGGAACATTCTGGGCAGAAGGAAAGGTCAGTGCAAAGGTCCTGCACTGAGGAGGAGCAAGGAAGCCAGTGTAGTGCAGTAGATTTGGGGGAGAGTGAGAGATGTTGGAGAGATGATGGGGGAAATTTCACCTAGGGCCTTGTGGGCTGCGGTTGAGAACATTGGTTTTTAATCTAGAATGAGGTGCAGCAAGCAGATGTCTCCGAGTCGAGGAGGGCCCTGATGGGGGTGTATTAGGTCCCTGTGGCTGCATTATAGGGAGCAAGTTGTGGGGTAAGGGATGAGGGAGAACAGGGAAGAGGCTGCTGTCATAGTCCAGGTGGGAGAGGATGACGGAAAGACCAGGATGAGGGCCTGCGTGTGGGGTGAGGGGGTGAGGGACGAAATTCTGGAAAGAATATTTTGGAGATGGAACTTACCAGCCCTGACCATTAGAAGGATGAAGGGTGGAAGGCAAAGTCACCCAGTCCTCTTTGGGCTGGGGTTGTGGGCAGTGCAGGCCACAGCCAGGCAGGCGTGACAGCCAAACCAAGATGAAGGAGCCAGGAAGGCCTGGACCCTGGGCTGGCTCCAGGTCTTTTTGGGGGATATTCAGGTTTAGACAGGTTCTTTGGCAGCTCTGCCCCTAGACACTGCTACAGCCATGTAGCATGGTGATTAAAAACCCAGACTCTGCAGCCAGGCTGTCTGGTTTCAAGTCTTAGCTCCATCACCTATTTGCTGTGTGCCCTTGGGCAAGTGGCTTAACCTCTCTGAGCCTGGTAAGTGCTCTGTGAGCACTCTGTGATGATAACCATGATGACTGATGACCAAAGAGGATGAAAGGAGTCTACAAAATCATCCCTCTGAGACACCCTTTATATGCGGTGAGCATGGAGAAGGGGTTAGGTCTGAGACCTCAGAGAGAGAAAACGTCATCACCACCACACCAAGACCCCTGCCCTAACTGGCCTGGTTTGCGGGCCTGCGGGAAGCCTCCATCCCAGGGGTATGCACAAAAAAGAACTGGGCCCGCTTTCCCATTCCTCTCCTTTTGCCCTTGTTTCTGCTTCATCTCTCTCTGTTTTGATGTCTCACATCCTTTTTCGTGACCATCTCTTCTTTCTCTCCCCATCCTCCGTGTCTCTCCCCTTCCCGACGCTGCCTCAAGTCTTTTCATCAAAGCGAGGAGCCTCCCAGTATCTCCGCCCCCGCGCCCGGTTGGGGGTAACATTGCGCATGCGCCGTCCGCGCCCCTCCCTCTCCACCCCCATCCCCTGTCGGCGTCTGGGCCTCGTCCCCTTCTGTCTCTCTCTGCTCCCCCATCACTTCCCCGGACACTGACACCCCATTACTCCAGTCTCCCCAGTCTCAGCTTTGGTCTTCAGCCCCATCCGCCCCAGGTAAGATGGGTAGAGGAGAGGCCCGCGGAGAAGGGGAGGGGCGAAGCATCCTGCTTCCCGAGATAAACAAACCCGGGGAGGGGGCGGCCTAGACTGAGGAGCCTGACGCGGGAGGAGAAGAATGGGGGGCTGGACCTGGGGGAAGTGCTAGGCGCTGGGCCCACATACCAGGGTCCTCTGAGGGGTAATGGCCGTCGCTATGATTGCCCAAAATCCAGAGTTGGGGGCGTGGGAGCCACTGGGGGCCTTGGAGCTTCTGGGAGCTTTTGGGGGCTTAGACCCTGGACCCTGTGAGGCGCTCTCTCTAACTGACCGCTGTCTCCAGGATTTGCCTGAAAGCCGCCCCCAACTCTGCACCCACCCCCCGGAGGGCCATTGAAGACTATGACTAAGACAGATCCCGCTCCGATGGCCCCTCCACTCCGGGGGGAGGAAGAAGAAGAGGAGGAGGAGGATGAGCTGGTCCCCGAGGCCCCCAGCCCCACCCAGGAGCGCCGGCAGAAGCCTGTTGTGCACCCCTCAGCACCTGCCCCCCTCCCCAAGGACTACGGTAACCACCCTCCCCACCCTGCAATTTGGTCTGGAGCCTTGGGTGGCCAGGGAGGTTGGGCTGAGCTCTGCTGGTGATTCTGGGGGCTTTGAAAGTGGTCCAGGGGAGTCTTGGCCCTTGGACCCCCCCTTCATTAATTTATTCATTCATCCGTTGGAGAATGCAATTGGAATAATCCTAATCTTTGATTCATGACACATCATTCAGTCATTCAACAAACATTTACTGAAAGCCTGTCATGGACCTGGCTCTATGCTAGGAGCTTGGAGCAAAGCATGGAGCCACACAGACCCAGTCTTTGCCCTGAGAGAACTTACAGGCCTCAATGACAACTTACACAGATAACAATGTAATATAATATAAATATATAATTACAAGACATGATGAGAATTGTGTTTGCCAAGAATCGGATGCTGCAGGACCTTTTTAAGACATGGTTTCCATGAGGAGGTAGCATTTGAGGAAGACCCAAGGATGAATTGGGGTTTAACGAGGGAAAGGGCCAGGGGAAGGGAATACCCAGAGAGATAACTGCAGGAGTAAAGGCTCTGAGGTAGGAAGTTGGGGAGCAGGGAGGATGGCCTCTTGGAGAACCTGGAAGTGTCTAATCATTCACCAAGCAAATTTATCCATTGCTACTACTCTGTGGCAAGCCTTATTCTGGGTGACAGATTTAATGGTGAGTGATCCAGGCATGATCCCTGTTCTCAGGAGGGAGCAAGTAATAGTTAAATCTGATAAGTTCAGATGGAGTGAATGCTATGGAAGAAAATAAAAGAAATAAAAGAGGGACATATAATAGGGGGGCAGCACCTTGAGATGGAGTGGTCAGAGTGGGTCTTTCTGATTATGGTGGCATTTAGGCTGAAGCCCAGAGCATGAGGAGGAATCAGCTGTAGGAGAGCTGGAGAAAGATAGTTCCCGGCTGTGAGCACCAAGTGCAAAAGCCCTGAGGCAGGAACAGAAGACCATCCTGGAGCTGTAGTTAGGAGTGATGGGAGTTGAGGTGAGGGTTTGGCAATGACGAGATCTTGGAGGGCCTTAGGGGCTACTGTGAGGACATTGAATAAGTGTGATGAAGGGAGAGCAGTTGGTAGGGAGATACTTAAAAGCAGTGGAGTGGTGGATCTGATTTATATTTTTGATTTATATTTTTAAAAGTTCCCTCTGGCTACTGGATACAGAGGGTGGAGGGGGCTTTTAGAAGATGTTGGCTGGGAATCCCCAGCAGCTGTAAGTTCAGAAACTAGACACCAGGTTCAAAGAGCTGGCGTCGCTAGGATAGGGCAGGAGGGATGGCCTCTGTGACCATATCACCCGCTAGAGGTGGGTCAGAGAGGCTCCAAGTTGAGCTCAGTCTGGTAGAAAAATAAGAACGTTATCTGGGTGTCCGGTGCAGGGAATCCATGCCAGGAAACTGGAAATCGCATTTGGAAATGTAGCTAGATGTGGCTGGGGCCTGTGGCCTGGTGGGAAGTCAGAGGGTGTACGCTGCTCCCTGTGCCCCACCCCCGCCTCCCTCAGAATCTTGCTCGTAGAACGAGGAGGGTTTGGTCACAGAACATGAAGGAATCTGGAAATGTGGTCTAGGAGAGAGAGAGGGCTAAGGTGGACTCGGTGAAGAACTTGTGTATTTGTGTATTAAATGTGTGCAATTAATTCAGCAGACATTGATTGAGCACCTACTGCCTGCCAGCCACGGTGGTGGGCCTTGGGGGGCAGGGAGTGAGCAGACAGCACGGAAACGTAGTGCTTACATCCTAGTGAGGGAGACACGTGAGAGAGGAAAAGAGGAAAAAAGAGGGAAGAAGAGAAATAGGAAAAGAGGGAGGGAGAACGGGAAGGAAGGAGCAAACAAGTTAATGTTAAGTAGTGGGATATGCTGTGATTAAAGAAAGAATAAAGGGCCCGGGATGGAGAAGGGCACAGGCGCTGATTTACACAGGGTAGTCTGGGGAGGCCTCCCTGAAGAGGTGACATTGGAGTAAAGCCTGCAAAGCCCCGAGAAGGCTTGGGGAAAACACTGTCCCAGGCAAGCAAAACAGCAAGTGCAAAGCCACTGAGACAGGAATTTGCCTGGCGTGTTGGGAGGACAGAAGGAGTCAGTGTGGCTGGGTGAGGGGGAGAGGGCAGAGAACAGACGAGGCCAGTTTGTGCAGGGCTTGTGGGCTGCGGGGAGGACAGTGGTCAGTACTTAGAGTGTGTCGGGGGAAGCCAGGGCCGGGTCCTGAGCCAAGGAGGGCTGTGACGTGACTGGAGTTTCAAAAGGAGCACACAGGCTGATTCCTGGAGACGCGGTGTCTGTGGCCCTTTCCCGGGCTGTGTGACATCCAGGTGTTCATTTCCTCATTCATTCAGTACGCGCCGAGCTCCTGCCTTGGGCCAGGCCCTGTGCCAAGTGTTGACAATACTACAGAGAGCACCAGTCATCAGAGCCTGGTCGGGGGAGATGCAAGTTCCTCTAGACTCCCACCCTGGCTGGCTGCAGGTTGGATCCTGCGCATGGGTACATTTTAATGTGTACTGCACGGTATTTGAAAAATTGAGATTTTTCTTAAAAACCAGGTTTTTCTGGCCTTTTTACTTGAGATTTAGCCAAACTGTGCCCATTCTGTGCCAGGGCCGTAGTGCACTAGAGCAGTGACCCCCCCCCCCAGGCCCCAACCCCCAGGGTGGGGGGCACGTGCAGACTCAAAATACCACACTCCTTCCACACTCTTGTTTCAAGGAGTGGAGTTTGCTGCTCTGTAGGATTGTTGGATCTTCCAACTTTGCAAGACACCTGAGGCATCCAGAGTTTGATGTGAAACCTCCTGATCTTGAAGCCTCATGCTGGCCACAGAGAAAATGCCTGTGGCTCGTGCACCATATGGTTTGAGACCATGCATTAGAGGATCTTAAAGGCAAAGGCCTAGAGCTGCCCTGCCTCAGGATGGAAAGAGGGGGTCAGCTTGCCTGGGGTGACTTTGGACCTCTTACTACCCTAGCCTTCACATTCTTCGATCCCAATGACCCGGCGTGCCAGGAGATTCTCTTTGACCCCCAGACCACCATCCCTGAACTGTTCGCCATTGTGCGCCAGTGGGTGCCCCAAGTCCAACACAAGATCGACGTCATCGGCAACGAGGTAAGATACTTGGGAAGCCAGGGAGGGAGAGGATAGGGTCCCTCACATGTTTGGGTAAACCTCTCTGGACCCCGGTTCTCCCAGATTCTGCGTCGAGGCTGCCACGTGAATGATCGTGATGGGCTGACCGACATGACACTGCTCCACTATGCGTGCAAGGCTGGGGCCCACGGAGTTGGTAAGGTCCAAACCCCCAAAGCACGAGCCCCCGCACCTAGGCCCCCAGACTGGACACCCTCAAAACCACTCAGAATCCCGGCCTTCAGACCGCCACCCTGAATCCACAGCCTAAGATGCCGAAGCGCAGTCCCTGAGGCCCAGGGCCTTCCCCATGCCTTGGGCCCAGGCTCTGGAGGAGGGGACACAAGTTGAGCTGGGCTGTTGCGCAGGGGACCCCGCTGCGGCTGTGCGCCTTTCGCAGCAGCTGCTGACATTGGGCGCTGATGTAACGCTGCGCAGCCGCTGGACCAACATGAACGCGCTTCACTACGCTGCCTACTTCGATGTGCCCGACCTGGTGCGCGTGCTGCTGAAGGGCGCACGGCCAAGAGGTGAGTGGGAGGGTCTGGGCTGGGAGGGGATGGGACCCAGGCTAAGGAGGAGGCTGGAAGCAGGAGGAGGGTGTGTTTGGGGGAGGAGGTGGGGGAAGGGTGAGGGGACCGGGATCCGAGGAGATAGTGGTAGGTTGGAGGCAAGAGGTGTGGGAGACGGGGCCCAGGCATCCGTGACCCATCCCCAGGGCTGAGCAGGAACTGGTTGGGAGGGGCGGGGCTCTGCATGCGAGGCCATGGGAGGCACTGGGGCCTGCGGGTTGTGAGATGGACTTGGGGAGGCTGTAAGGTGGTGTTGGGGGCCAGGCGGGGTGCTGAGGCCACTCATCCGGAACCCTCCTCTCGCCCACAACCCAGTGGTGAACTCCACATGCAGTGACTTCAACCACGGCTCAGCCCTGCACATCGCTGCCTCCAACCTGTGCCTGGGTGCAGCCAAATGTTTGCTGGAGCATGGTGCCAACCCGGCGCTGCGGGTACTGCACCCCTGGCCCAGCCCCCAGTGTCTCCCTTCTCCTTCCTTCCCCACCCTTTCCCGGCCAGCAGAGGATGAGGGGGGCCAGGACCGCTTGCGTTTCTGGAAGCTCATTACAAAAATCATTTGTACATTCAACAAATGAAGTGATAGCTGGTATTTACCATCACATGGTCCCATTCCAGGCTTGGGATTTCCAGGGCATGGCTTCCCTAAGATCATGACCCAGAGACTGAAGTGTGACCTTCATTCCCTTGGCTCCACCCCTAGTTCCACCCTCAATTACTTGGGATCCCTAGCCTTAGGTTGAGGGTGGATTTCCTGGGGGACATGGTCTATACCTCAGTGCCTCACCCCTTCTTATTCCCATGTTGGCCTAGGGTCTGACCTAGTTCTACCATGGCTTTACCTAGACTGGGGTCTCTGGGAGCATGGGCTCAGCGGAGGTTCAGCCTGTGCCCCGAATCCTCACTTCCTTTCTTCCCATTGGCCCCCAGAACCGAAAGGGACAGGTGCCAGCGGAGGTGGTCCCAGACCCCATGGACATGTCCCTGGATAAGGCAGAGGCAGCACTCGTGGCCAAGGAGCTGCGAACCCTGCTGGAGGAGGCTGTGCCACTCTCCTGTGCCCTCCCCAAGGTCACGCTACCCAACTATGACAACGTCCCGGGCAATCTCATGCTCAGTGCACTGGGCCTGCGCCTGGGAGACCGCGTGCTGCTGGATGGCCAGAAGGTCAGAGACTGGGGAAAGGTGGGGAGGGCAGGCCTCCATGCCTCAGAGCTGGGTCCTTGGACAGAGTGTAGACCCTCTCCTTTGGCCACCCACCCTCCCAATCATTCCCACAGTTGTTCTGTGAGTGCTTCCTTTGTGCCCCACCCTGGGCTGAGCTCTCGGTCCAGGGAGGTAAGACAGATCTGTCACCTGACAGGGACAGCCCAGAACAGTCATGGCTGTCACCAGGAAGCACAAGCAGAGTGATCAGTGCAGCTCTGCACCTGTGAGTTCCCCTGGGCCTTGTGGGCCCCAGTGAGGGCCCACCTCTGCTCCCAGAGTGGTCAGTACTTTGGAGAAAAAAAGGACAGGTCAGAATGATCAGGGGTATGATGGGATGGATGCACCCCCTTGAAGATAAGGAGGGATGAGCCAGGAAAAGAAAAGGGGAAGGGGGGGGTCCCACGTAGGGGGAGCAGGTACAAATGCCCAGAGGGCAGAGAGAATCTTTATTCATCCAGGTATTCCAGCTTTGATTTCTTTATCTGGTGTCCCTCAGGCTCCATGCTGGACCCAGGCTGCCCTTGGAAATTAAGGGCTGTGTGAGCCCAGACCCACTCTTGTGGAGCTTTTTCTCTGATGAAGGAGACACAGCCAGTCAAGTAAACCCATCGTTAAAATAATTTCTGGTAGCAGCAAGGGCTTTGAAAACCATTAAATGCTTGAATTTAGGGGCGCCTGGCTGGCTCAGTCAGTAGAGCATGTGACTCTCGATCTCAAGGTCATGAATTTGAGTTGGACGTTGAGATTACTTTAAAAAAATTTTTTTTAGCTTAAAAAAATGTTTGGATTTAGTAAATTGCCCCTGGCTGAGGACATGTGCTGTCAGTTTTGGAGCTGGGGTGCTCCAAAGGCTTCTGTGAGGAGCTGATGTCTGAGCTGAGCTGAGAGGGGAAGGAGCTCACCTGCAACAACATGGAGGCAGAGGAAACAGCAGGTACAGAGGCCAAGAGGAGGTAAGGGGTAGCGTGACAGGAAGGTGAAGTGGAAAGGTCAGCAGGAGCTGGATCACACCCGACCTGCAAGCCACTGGAAGGAATCTGAATTTCGTTGCTTGTACAGTGAGAAATCGTAAAAGTCACATTGTGTTTCCTGATCATGGGTTCTGCATGCATCAGCCCCACCTGTAACACCTTCTGTACCTGAGCTAATCCATGTGACAATTCTGAAAGCAAAATGGGTTGACTCTCCCCCTTTTACAATCCAGAAGACTATAAGAGGCTCAGAGAGGTGAAACCTTTTGTTTGAAGATAAGAACAATAATAACAATCTTCCCCTTAGAGAAACAGCATAACACAGTGGTCACACGCTCAGGCAAATCTCAGCTTTGCTGCTTTCCAGCTGCAGGGCCTGGGGCCACTGATTCTACCTCTCAGGGTATCAGTTTCTTCATCTCTAAAATGGAGCTAATAACAGTACCCACCTCAGGTAGTTGTATGAAGCTCAAATTAATTAAAATCCGGAAAACCCTTAGAATAGGGCTTAGTGCATCTCAAGAGCTCTGTGTATCGCAGGTCCTATTCTGATCCCCACACCAATCCTCCAAAGCAGGCACTATTAATTCACCCATTTTATAGACAAGGAACTGGGGCTTGGAGAGTGAAGCAGCCTCACACGATGATCATAGCCATACCCACTGAGGGCTCACAGCAACTAAGTGAATTTACCTATATTGCAGATGTTTCAACCAGCCAACCAGCCTTTGAAGTGCTTTGCTATCTCCATTTTACAGGTGAAACTGAGGCCTAAGAGGTCATTGGACCCAAGCTGCAAGATCATAATAATCAACACTCACTGATCCCTCACTCAGCACCAGGCCCTGTTCTGTGGCTCTGACAGCCCTGTCCAATAGCCCTTTCCATCTGTGAGGATGGAAATACTCTGTGTGTGTATTGCCCAATTAAGTCACATGTGGCTATTGAGCACTTGAAATGTGGTGAGTGCAACCAGGGAAATTAAATTTTAATTTAATTTCAGTTCATTTAAATTGTTATATGTGGCTAATGCCTGTTTACTGCACTGAACAGAGCAGTTCTATAACCATCCTATAAGGTAGGTGTGATTTCTGTTTCTGTATCATAGATGAGGACACAGAGGCGCAGTGAAGTTAAGTCATATAGCCAGTAAATGGTGATGTCCAAACCGATTTGAGCTTAGGGCTCCCTCATCCACTCTCCATGCTGCTTGTGTGCCAGGGATCTATCATGGCCTCTCAAGGACCGCCCCCTACCCCCCCCACCCCCCGCCTCCAAACCATATCCTCCCTTGTTTCCTCAGACGGGCACACTTCGGTTCTGCGGGACCACGGAGTTCGCCAGTGGCCAGTGGGTGGGCGTGGAGCTGGATGAACCCGAGGGCAAGAATGATGGCAGTGTTGGGGGTGTCCGGTATTTCATCTGCCCCCCCAAGCAGGGTCAGTCCCACCTGGGGCTCAAAAGGGGTGGTGGTGGGGTCCCCTCAGTAGTTCTGATGCTGGTGATGGGGGTGGGCAGAGGGCAGAGGCTTGGACCACTCCCAGAGCAGGCTCTGTCCCCCCAGGTCTCTTTGCCTCTGTGTCCAAGATCTCCAAGGTAGTGGATGCACCCCCCTCATCCGTCACCTCCACACCTCGGACTCCTCGGATGGACTTTTCCCGTGTCACTGGCAAAGGCCGCAGGGAACACAAAGGTCAGAGGGGGAGCCTTCTGGGTGAGGAAGGTGAGGCAAGCCAATTTGAGATATTCAGCGGGTAACCCAGCTTCGGTGACTCAGTTTCTCCTCAGGCCCAAACTCCTGTGTCAGAGGACAATCTCTGAGTTCTTCACTTCTATGACTCCGTTTCTCCTTTGACTTAGTACTGGCCCCCCACCCAGTTCTTCAAAGGATCTGTAGGTTGTCTGCCTTCTATGACTTAGTCTCCCTTCAGGTCAAGGGTTTTCCCCCAGTTTTAGGGAAGCATCTATGGGGTTCCTGGCTTTAGTGACTTGATTTATCTTCACACCCAACTCCTTCCTTCATTTTAAAAGGATAATTTCTGGGCTTCTGACTTCTGTGACTCAGTTTTTCCTTTGGCCCAAATAACCTCAGCTTTGAGAAAGGATTTTGGGGTTCTCCAGGTTCTTGACTCAGTTTCCCCTCAGGCCTAACACCCCCCCCCCCCAATTTTCTGGCGGTTGAGATTGTTTCAAGCCCAAAGCCCTCTTGGTTCTGGGGAAGGCTCTAGAGTTCCTGATTGGAGTCAGGACAGAATTTCTATCTTGGGTCTTTCTGGGTGGCATGGGGTCCCCAGGGCTGGCATCTGGGGACCCCACTCCCTTCTCCTGTACCCTTTACTCCAGGCAAAAAGAAGCCCCCGTCATCCCCATCTCTGGGCAGCCTGCAACAGCGGGAGGGAACCAAGGCTGAGGTTGGAGACCAAGTCCTTGTCGCGGGCCAGAAGCAAGGGATTGTGCGCTTCTATGGGAAGACAGACTTTGCCCCTGGTGAGGACAGTGATCTGGCGGGGTGGGGGTGGGGGGGCAGGCAAGACCTTGAGACAGCCTGACACCCCGCTGCTGCAGGTTACTGGTATGGCATTGAGCTAGACCAGCCCACTGGCAAGCATGATGGCTCTGTCTTCGGTGTCCGGTACTTCACCTGCCCCCCACGGCATGGAGTCTTTGCACCAGCATCCCGAATTCAGAGGTGAGCCCAAACACCAACCCCAACCCAGGGCACCTCCCAGAACCCTGACTGCCCACCCCTCTCAGGTGTCTCTTCCTCTTGGACCAGCAGGACAGTGTGGCTACCCACCTCTACACTCTAGCTCTTTCTGTGTAGGTCCTGTGGGTTCAGCTCTCCTGGCTTCTGATGACTCTGACCCCTCCCACTCTTCTCATGTCTCCCCAGGATTGGTGGATCCACTGACCCCCCTGGGGACAATGTCGGAGCCAAAAAAGTGCATCAAGTGACAAGTGAGCTGGGGCTGGGGTGTAGGAGGTAGAGGAGGGGTGAGGGTTTGGGGATAGGAGGAAGGGTCATGGGTTCTCGGGTATATGCTGGTGACAGACTCTCCAGTACTTAACAGGAGACACAGGGTCCAGGAAAATGATGAGACAGGATCCCAAAGAGGATAAGTGCTATGGGGGGTAGGGTATGGGGATGTTAACGACAAGGCTCTGGGCAGGCACCGGGGACATGCGTAGGTATGCGGGATACAGGGAATATTAGTGACATGAAATCCAGATGGGTATTGAAATGTGGGGTCCAGGTGGGTATTGGGGACATGGATAAGTATCAATGACAAGGAGTCTGGTTGGGTATTGAGGGTCTGTCATCCCCTCACCCAAACCTTGTGCTCCCTTCAGTGACACAACCCAAACGCACTTTCACGACAGTCCGGACCCCAAAGGACATCGCATCAGAGAACTCCATCTCCAGGTGGGTAGCCAACCCTTGGCCCACCTCCTGTGGGATGTTCAGGGAGAGGTTGCACAAGGCCATTGGACATAGGGATCTGGACTTCTGGTTGGGGCTAGAAATAGAGGTTAGGAAAACTTGTGACTAGTCAGCTTACCCAGAAATGGTTTTTAGGGAGTGAGGTCCCACACTGAATTCTGGTGTCTTCCACTCTTAAGGGGCAGGTAGAGGAGGCAGAATACTTTCCACTTCACAGGAGCCTGAGAAGGCATAGGCCAGGCAGGTAGAGACAGAATCCAGAAAGGCCAAATCCCAGACACTTGGGGAAGAGCAGGGGTGGGGGTGGGGTGGGGTGATTAATCCAGATGTTCCCGTATCCTGCAGCAAGGTGTGACAGACGTGATTCTCCTTTCCAGGTTGCTCTTCTGCTGCTGGTTTCCCTGGATGCTGAGGGCGGAGATGCAGTCTTAGAGGCCTGGCTACCTGACAGAGCATCAAAGAGTCCCCTCTAGCATCTCCTGACACAAGGAGCCCCCGAGTCACCCTGAGATAGAGATTCCCAGTAACACATCCAGAATAGAGACCCCCATTAGCCAGCCCTCGATCACTGAGGCCCCATTATTAACAGATTCCCTCATGATAACCCCCAAATACAGACCCCATGGTACCCAGAAAGAGATTCCCTGAGTGTAGCACCTTCAGGCTAGTCCCTGTCCCCAACCCCCAGAGCAGACCCCCCAGTAACATATTTCCACATCACCTCAAATGATGGTGACCTCTACATCATGCTCCAGAGCAGAACATTCCTGAGTCATTCATCACTGGATCAGAACCCTCCCCCATAACAAAGACACCCCCCCCCATCAAATCCCTTTGAAATAAACACAGGTCGTACCTCCAGAGCAACAGAGTAACAACTACATTTAACATCAGTTCCCTCAAGATGTTGTGACCCCCATGGTCACCCCAAAAGCTTACACTGCAATCAGAGATACCTACATTAACAAATCCCTGCTCTTACCCCTCAAGAAGAGACCCACATTAACTAGCCCACTCTCACCCCCAATTTACAGACACCAAAACAGTCCTGGAAGTGCTAATTACAGGACCCCTAAGTCTTCCTACCCTCTGCGCCCTCAAGAAACCCCCAGTGCCTTGTATGAAGCCCACCCCACACGGCCCACAGCCCCTGTGCTGGCCAGGCTCCCAGAAAATTCTCTATTTTTTAAGTAATGACTTCCCCCTTTGGGGGACCCCAAAATTTGGAGGCCCCATTCTGGGACTCTGGGGATCCCAAACCCCAGAGTACATGTCCCAAATTCCCCTGTGCCCCCAAGTCCTACAGCCCCTAGAGGACCCTAAGGCCCTAACTCCCAGGATCCTCAAATCATGGAATCCCCAAATCCCCAGGGAATCCCAAATTTAAAAATTCAATCCCAAGCCCCCAGGAAACCCCAATCATGGAGGTCCTTGTGCCTGGGATGGAGGAGATTGCAGTCAGGATATGCATCCCGGGCTCCCAGGGCACCTCAAGCCCTATTCATAGGCACCAGGAGACCCCAAACAGGAATTCTCATCCCTGGAAACCAGAGCACTTCAATGCCCTGAGTCGATGTATCTCAAGATACCCAAATGCAAAGAGCCCCAGCCCCCAGGGAACCCCAAATCCTAAAGCCTCCATCTCTGATACATGAAGGGCCCCAAGGCCTTGAGGGGATCCCAAATCCTGGACCCCCTATTTCAGTCTACGTTCTGGTCACAGGTCCAAAACACCAAATCTGAGTCACTGGCCCCAAAGGACCTCACAGCACCCGGGCCAGACCAACAGCCTGAGGGAGAACCTAAAGGCCCAGGGGGTCTAGGGTGGACCTGGGGCCCTGACCAGCAAGGACAGCTCACGACTGCCCCTTCACTGCATGTCCCCAAACTCAGCATGACCCCTATCCCCTTCAATAAAGACGTTTCTATGGCTTGTCTGCGTCAGGTCAGTGTTTGGGGAGTTGTGGGCTTGCCTCTGGACCCTTGCCGGGGGAGGACGAGAGAGGAAGTCCTTCCTTCAGTCTAGCTTCCCTGTGGAATGGGCACGGAATGATTTAGCCTGCGGGAAGTCGTTCTAACAGTCTTGTCTGCTTGCGGCCGCCTCCCTTCCCATCTGGCCCCTTCCAAGGCTACCCCTCCCATCTGGGGCCCCCTCCGCAGTGAGAACTGGCAGGGTCCTGGAGCCTGATTGGTCGGTGCCTGATGAAGACCCGTCTCCGAAGGATCCCCAGTGGCTCAGGGGCCAGGAGGTGCAGCCTATCACTGAAAGAGGGCGAAGGGGCGGGGCAATATTGGGTGAGAGCGCCGATTGGGTGGAAGGCGGACGCTTAGAACCTTTGAGAGTTCCCGTTGGTCTGAGGAAACCTGCGTCAGGAACGTGGGGCGGAAGTGGCTGGGAAGGGAATGGGGGTGTTTAACTCGGGTGCTGGAGGGGACACTGGTGGACGGTCAGTTTTGGGGGTGGCTGGGGATGGAGATGGGGGTCCGAGAGGGCTGAGAATGGGGACCTGAGGAAGCTCAGATGGGAGTCCAGGGAAGCTCAGTGTGGAATTCTAGGAGACTCGGGGTTGGGAGTCTGAGGGGTTCAGGTAGGGAAGAAGGTTGGAGAGGAGTCAGGCTCCGGACTGAAGGCCTAAGGTGGCTGCAGGGAAGGGGCTCTTGGGAGGAGAAGTGTGAAAGGGGCCGGAATGGGGAGATCTGAGGAGACTCAGATTGGGGGCACATGGGTGTTGAGAATGGGGCATCTGAAAGGGTTTGAGGCGGGAAGAGGGTGCGTGGTGACTTTGAATATTGTTGGACAGCCAGACTCATGGTTGCTTGGTAACCTGATGTTGTTAGGATGGGATCTCAAACTGTTTGAAGGGGCTTTGGGTGCAGCCATGGAAGCTATGCGTGGAGCTCTTGAGAATGGCTCCCAGTGAGGTCAGAGGATTTCTCTGTGAGAGGCTTAAGAGGGCAAAAATGTGTGTAGTTTGATGGGCCGTTGTGGATGGAGTTTGGGGCAGTGGGGCAGCGTTCTGGGTGCACTGTGCCCGGGTGGCTTTTGAGATGCTGAGGACTCGGGTTTTAGAAACCAAGTAAGTTTCCCTGTAGGGCTGAGGTGAGGCCCTGGCCCTTGATAAAGCAGAAAATAGGATCATAGCCTGAGGGTGGGAGGCTTGGTGACTTCAGAGTGTCCTCCCCTCCCCCACAGGACTGGGTGCATGGAGTTGGTGTCGATGGAGGATCAGGACGCCAGGGTTCCAGCCCTGGAACCATTCAGGGTGGAGCAGGTTGTCAGGACTGGGGGTGCAGAGGGTGAAGGTGGGGACTAGAGGGTGGGAGATAAGAGTGGGGATAATGACTCCTGCGTCTGTGGGCTGGGACTGCTCCCTCCCTCCAAATTCCTTCTTACCCTCAGGATATAGCCCCACCCTCATCCCCACTTCCCACCCCCAAAATGGACATTAGTCCTTTGAGGTCAGGCCCTGGCCTGTCTGGGAACATCCGGAGCCTCTTTCAGAGTCTGCTCAGTGATACTAGGGCTCCTGTGTAGGTCTAAGGGCTGCACCTTCAGGGGGCTCTGTATCCTAGGCACCACCTATAATCTACTATGTCCCTGACTTCATCTCCAAGGAAGAGGAAGAGTATTTGCTTCGACAGGTAACCCCAGCACCCTTCTGGTTTGTTTTTCCCTCCTTCCCAGATCCCTCCCCAAACCCTAGGTTCTGTGTGAGAGAGCCTAAGGCTGCAGTGAAGATCCTGGCAGGAAGGAGAGTGCCACCCAGCACCCATCCCTCATCTTCCCTATTTCTCTCGCAGGACCTGCTGGGGCCTGTCAGAAAGAGCCTTTCCCAGGAGGCTTAGGGGAAACCAAAGTGATCTTAGAAAGGTAGTTATTACGCAGCTCAGACTCCCTGTGCCCAGTCCAGCCTCCAAAACAGATGAAATTGCTAGAAACAGATTCCTTATGCTAGAAACAAGGAAGTTACAAACCTCCTGCCCTCTGTGCTGAGGTAGCTCAATCCTGCTATCATAGAGAAAAGGGGGTTATAAACATAGGCTGAGATAGCCCAGTTTGGGCCCTTGAGGTTGGGGGAATTAAGAATTTGCAGTTTCAGATTTCTTTGCTGACATAACCCAGGCATCAGAATGCTACAGGGTAAACTCTTCCCTCTGCTGAGATAGCTCAGCATAGACCCAGCCAGAGTCTTGGGAACAAGGTCACCAAGCACGGATCACCTGTTGCTGAGATGGCCCAGTATTCTGTATTCTATTCTTAAGGTTTGGGGAAAAAAGAATTTACAAAGCTCAGAGCTTTTGCAGCCTCAGACTTTAGTTACAGAGCACAGATCTTCCTTATGCCATCCCAAGTAGTCTTGTCAAGTTGAGTCCCAGGAATAAGTTAGCAACAGAACACAGACACTTTTTTTTTTTTTTTTTTTTTTTAAGAGAGAGGGAGAGAGAGAATCTCAAGCAGACTCCCCGCTGAGCGTGGAGACTGATGCAGGACTCCATCTCAGGACCCTGAGATCATGACCTGAGCCAAGATCAAGAGTCAGATGCTTAACCGACTGAGCCACCCAGGCACCCCACAGAACACAGACTCTTGTGCTGAGGTAGCCCATTCCAGCCCCATAACTGTGAAAGGAATGAGGAGATTATCGAGTAGATTACAGACTTCTTGGAGATTGCCCATTCTAGACTCTTGGGATCTTGGCAGCGGAGAATTTTCAAAGTACTCTCTTTGCTATGCTGAGATAGCCCAGCCTAGCACATTTCCTCCCCCAGGTGATAGGAACAAAGAGGTTCCAGAAGTCAGGCTGTGCCGAGATAGCCCAGGATTCAGGAAATTACAGAGGGCACACTATTTGCTGGGTTAAAAGAGTCCAGTCCAGCCCAGAGCTCTGAGTAGATTCAGACCATGATTGTGTAGCTCTGGTTCCTTTCCTTGATCCTGGTAGACACAGGGGCGAGGGCAAACAACAAAATCCTGGGAACACTGTCTCAGAGAATAATCCCACAGACTTTGAGATGACCCATTCCCATCCCAGGTAGAGGGCCTATGTTGACCTGGGTGGGAGAATCAGAGTGGTCCTGAAAAAGGACTGACCCCTCCCCACCTCCTAGGTCTTCAATGCCCCAAAGCCAAAGTGGACCCAGCTCTCTGGGAGGAAGTTACAGAACTGGGGTAAGTGTCCCTGCCTGGGGGCATGGGCAATTTGGGGATGTAGGCTGGGGCAGGTGGCTCAGGTTGGGACACTGGGTGGGTCCTTGAGGGTTCAAGGGCTTCCAAGGGCCAGGAGGATTCTGAGGGGTGAGCAGAGGTTCTGAGAGATGAGGGATTTCCTGATGAGTTGGGGGGTATCTCAAAGTGTCCAGGGGTTTGAAGAAGTCAGGACGCCTTGGAAGCGTCGGATGGTGGTCTCCAGAGTCAGAGGTTCCCCAGGGTCAGAGTGCTCCCAGCCACTGGGATATCCCTAATGGGGGCTGCAGGTGCCAGGGCTCCTCGGTTGGGCGTCCTCAGGACCCCATTGCCCTCTCCCAGGTGGGCTCCCCCATCCCCGGGGGATGGTTCCTGAGCGGCTTCCTCTGTGGCTCCAGCGCTACGTGGACAAAGTATCTGACCTCAGCCTTTTTGGGGGTCTCCCAGCCAACCACGTCCTTGTGAACCAGTATCTGCCTGGGGAGGGCATCATGGTAAGCACACACCTTCGCCCCGACCCTCAGACCTCCGACCCACCATGGGGCAGGGCATTGTGTTGACCCACCTCTACTCATTAAGCAGCCGCATACCCCAACCAGGCATTCACCCCCCCCATCCCAAGCAGGGGCACCCTCCTTGAGCCCCAGAGGGTGGGGGGTGTGGACTCCTGCCCTGTCCAGCCCTGGTGCCCACTCCCTAGCCCCACGAGGACGGGCCACTCTACTACCCGACCGTCAGCACCATCAGCCTGGGCTCCCACACCATGCTGGACCTGTACGAGCCGCGGCAGCCAAAGGATGATGACCCTGCAGAGCAGGTGGGCCCCGAGACACTGTCCCAGCCACTTGTGGGCGTCCCGACATCCCACCTCCTCCAAGAGGCCCCAGTCCCTCCTGCTTGCAGGGTACCCCTGATACTCTTCCAGACACCTTCCCCCCGTCCCCTCATGGAATGCACCCACATCCTCCCAGACTCCAGCCCCATCCATTTGCAGGGTGCCTAGAAATGATATCTGTAGACACCCCAGTACCCTCACCTGCTAAATCGATGCCCCGATGCCCTACGGATCCCCTGGCCCCACATGTTCAGAGTGCTCCAATAGCCCAAGGTCCATATACCCTATGCAGGACTCCCCAGTACTCCAACAGACACTGATATCCTCAGATACCCCAATACCATTTACTCGCGGGTGTCCCTGACGTCCTCTTAGACATCCTCTCTTTGCCCACTGCACAGGGCACCCCAACACAGACCTCTCTGCCACTCCAGTAGTGTAGATCTGCCTTGTAGGACAACCTCACATTCTCCTTGGGGCCTCAACCCATGACTCGCTGCTCACGGGCCCCCCAGATACACCGACTCCCTTCTGTGAGGGCTGCATATGATAGCAGCTTCCCTGACCTTTCTCTGAGGAATGCACTTCCGATACCTCAGGGTTCACAGAAACTCCCCTGGACACCCTGATCCCAGCTGCACCTTTTTCGCCCTACATGCTCCTGGATAGGCTGACACCCCCTTCTACTGTGTGGGTGTCCTCAAACATCCTGATGTTTGTAGACAGGCCCAGACCACACCGGCTCCTCCCCACCTCACTGTGGCCCCTTTTTCGCTTCAGCCAAGCCCTCAGTCCAGTTCCATCCAGTTTCCTAGGACTACCGAGCCCTGGGTCCAAGCTGCAACCAAGGGACTGCTGGTCCTTGCCCCCCACCTGCGCCCACTAACCGAGTCCCGTAGGATTTCCACTCCAGAGCTTCTCCCAGGGAGCACGCTTGCCCCTCAGCCTTGGCCTCTGGGAACTCGCTGACCTACTCACCACCACCACCACCCCCCCCACCTTTAAAATCCGCTGATCACTCTAAGCCCCTGACTTCTGGGGACCTGCTGACCTTCAGCCCTCCCCGCAGCCCCGGTCCCCGCCCCGGCCAGCCACCTCGCTGCTGCTGGAACCGCGCAGCCTGCTGGTGCTCCGAGGCACCGCCTACACGCGCCTCCTCCACGGCATCGCGGCTGCCCGCGTGGACGCGCTGGACGCCACCTCCCTGCCGCCCAACGCCGCCGCCTGCCCGTCGGCGCGGCCCGGAGCCAGCCTGGTGCGCGGCACGCGCGTCTCGCTGACCATACGCCGCGTGCCCCGCGTGCTGCGCACCGGCCTCCTGCTCGGCAAGTGAAGCCAGGCGCCCGGCCCGCTCGCATTCCCCGGCTCTGCGCCTCCTCCCTCCTGGCAGCTGCGACCCTGTGACCTTGGAACCCTGGGGCCGAGGCGGGAGGCCCCCCCGCTCCCCCCACACCGCGGGTTATTTATTTTCCCTGTAACTTCGTGGAAACTACAGGAAGAGGTTGCATTTCAAATAAACCAATAAAAATCTCTCTTTGGTTTTGGATTGGGTGGGCGGGGGGCAGATGCGTGGGTTCCTGAGGGGCAGTGTCTGGGACCTTGGATGGTGTGGGCCCTGGGGTCAGATGTATGGTCCCTGAGTGGGGTTAGAATCCAGGACTCTTGGGTCAGGGTTCTATCTGGAAGCCCCTTAGGTAGGATGAATGGGGTGAGCCTAGGTTCAGCTAACTGGCCGGCTCGGGAGGAAGGAGTTAAATGGTACTGCTGTCACCTGAGCTGGGCATCAGGTTACCTGTGTCCAGGTTCTGCTTGTTAGAAGGTAGAGCTGAGCCTGCTCCTGGGCCTCTGGCTGCCCAGGAGCCAGGGAAAGGGCTCTCACTGGGGATCCTCACTGACTCTATCCCCAGGCTCCCAGCTATGGCCCTGCCCCCACCTCCGGGCCCTAGACTCCCCTCAGAGCCCCTCAACCACCCCCCTGGAGCCCCTAGGGAACTGGACATTGCTGGATGTACCATCTGCCCTGCATCTGGAGGGGAGAGAATCAGGTAGGGGCTGGGGCTTTTGAAACTTGGGTCCCAAAAGGGTGGGGGCAGTAGCGGGGGCATTTTGAGGGTGAGAGGTACTGTGGCTATGATCACCTAGGGACGTGGCAGAGGGAGCTGCGGACAGGGGTGAGGTAGGGTGGATAATGGGCATCTAGGCACCCAGAGGCCTGTCGATGCTTCATACCTCCCAGACCGGACCAGGCCCAGAAACTGGGGCAAGACGCCTTGGACCCTCCCCAACACTTCCAGGGTGGGTTGAGGGGCACTGAGCCTGCTGCTGGTCCCCTCAGATTGCCAACACCCTCTTCCAGTGAGGACCCAGCTGGGGGCAAACCCTGTGAGGTAAGCTGAGGTGATCCAGGCCCCTTGTGGCAGCCCCCACTTCCTCTCCCCCAGATTCTGGGGATGAGATGATGATTCTGGAAAAGCGTTGGGTATCTGTGGGGGGGGGAGGGGGGCGGGGGATGCTCTAGAAAATGACTTACCAATCACAATAGAAGATTTTCATTGTTTTACCAACTGGGAGAGAATTATTTCATCATTGACTCTGGTACAGTCCCATTCCTTGTGGGGATATCCAGCTCCATCACCCCTCCCTGTCCAGGCCCCCAGGCCCCATATGTCCATGTTTCTAGGAGCCTTGAAAACCTGGAGGCTTTGAACTAGAGGTCTTCAGGCCTGGTTCCCCCGGGAAGGACTCCAGGTGGGAGCCACCCTGGTGCAGACCCAGAGCTGGACGCTGTGACAGGAGGAGCAGCAGAGGGGTGGCCCTCCGGCCCTAACTCAGTCCCCTGTATTCCCCAGCACCTCAGCTCCGGCCAGGAGGTATTGGAGGCTGAGCAGGACAGCCTAGCCCTATGCCTGTTGGGGCTGGGCCTCCGGCTGCAGGACCAAGAGCAAGGCCTGGGGCCCTGGGCATCAGCCCAGAGCAGGATGGGCCAGCTGCAGGTGGGCAGCGGGAGGCCAAGATGTGGGAGGGCGAGCAGGGCCTCAGGAGTGGGTGCCAGCTTCCTGGGGTGGGAAATGGGTTTATTCCACGTGCCAGGTGTCTGGGTAGGAAAGACAAGAAGGGATGTAACTCCAGGTCCCAGACCTCTGGTGCTCCTGGGTGTGGGGGTACGGGTGGGGGATGGCGGGTGGTGTCTGACCTTGTATCCCCAGGCCCTCCAGGCAGACCTGCGTGGGGCAGCTGAGCGTGTGGATGCCCTGCTGGCGTTCGGTGAGGGGCTGGCACAGCGGAGTGGGCCGCGGGCCCAGGCATCGCTGGAGCAGGTCCTGAGGGCCCTCAGAGCCCACCGAGGCAGCATCTTTCGGCGACTGTGGTGGCTGGAGGCCCAGCTGGTCAGCTCTAGCCTGGTATGGCCCACCCTGGCAGGCCCCACCCCAGGTACCAATTCCACACCCCCCATGACTCTGTCCTCTGACCAGGTATTTGAGGAGGCCAGCCGACTGGATCAGGACTTGGAAGTCGAGGGGGACTTGGACGGGCCAGGACCTGGTGGGGTCTGGGGGCCCTGGGCACCCAGTAGCTACCCCACTCCCGCAGAGTTGGAGTGGGACCCGGCAGGGGATGTTGGAGGCCTCAGGCCCTTGGGGCAAAAGACAGCCTGGACACCAGGAGCTCCCTGTGAGCTGTGTGGCCACAGAGGCCCCCAGGGCAGGGGACAAGGCCTTGAGGTGAGAGCAGGTGGGGGATACCCCCTCCCCCACAGGCACCCTTGGGACACCTCTGTGTGTCTCTTATTAGGGTACTTCTTGGTGGCTCTGTCTCTCCCTCAATCTCTCTCAGTGTCTCTTTCTCTCTTGCTGTCTCAATGTTGTCCTCCCTCCCTCCCTCCCTCCCCCCCTGCCTCTCTTGGTCTCTGTGTCTTCTGTTTTCCCTCTTGTGGTCTCTATCTGCACTTCCCCATTGCCCCCGCTCTCCCTCACTCTCCCCTCTGCAGCCACGTTAGCCTCCTTGTTCTTCATTCCAAAGTCACTCATATTTCAAAGCCCCCAGACTCATGCCCCTTCATCTCCTCACTTCATTCCAGTCTCTCCCCAAATGTCACAAAAAAATTTTTTAACTGAGTTTTATGCCCAACGTGGGTCTTGAACTCACAACCCTGAGATCAAGAGTCACATGCTCTACCAACCAAGCCAGCCAGGCGCCCCTCCCAAATGTCACCTCTTCAGAGAGGCCTGCCCTGACTTCCAAACATGATCACTCCTTAACCTCTTAATTTCCTAACAGTACTTACCACATCTTGTCATTGTACATTTATTTATGTGTAGTCTCTCTCTGCTGGAATATAAGCTCTGTGGACGCTAGGACTTTGCCTGTGTATATAGATTCTAGAACAATGCCTGGCATGTAATAGACACTCATTAAATATTTGTTGAATGAATGAATAAGTAATGTCTCTTTTCTCTTGGTTTCTTCGGCTCTGCCCCCTCTTTTTCTCTCTCCCTGAGATCTTTTTCTTCCCCCAGAATCTCATCTCTGTGACAAGCCCGTCTTGGCCCTTGCCCAACTTTGTGTCTGTCCCTAGTTCTCCAAGGACCCCACACCTCTCTTTCCCCACAGGACATGCTCATGTCGGGCTTCAACCACCGGAAACACTTGGCAGGTCACCAAAGATGTTCCCTGCTCCAGAAGTCTCAGGTGAGCAGGTCCTCAGCCAGGGCTATCACTCGGGTATCTTGATGGCAAGTGACAGAAACCTAGCCCAAATTGAATTACACAAAAGAAAGGGATGCTATTTTTTCATGTAAGTGAAAAGTCCAGGTGCTGCTGAAAAGATCTCAGGTGCTATCAGGGCTCAGTCCTTCCCTCTCTCGGGCTCTTCTTCTCCAAGGTGGTTTCCTTCTCAGCAAATGGCGGCCCCAGCAGCTAAACACTCACGTCCCACTGGTTCACCCACCCAAGGAGAAGCAGAGCGCCACCGACCTACTGGCAGCAAAGTCCCAGGGCTGACTCCCACTTGGCCAGCTTGGGTCATGACCTACACCCTGAACCAATCACGGTGGCCAAGCTGATGGAGTGCTCTCGTTGGCCAGATCGGGCTCACATGCCCAGTCATGGAAGTGGGGAGAGCCCGAAGGTCTGAGGGTGGGGAGGCAGGATGCCCTCCACCCCCTGCACACATCGAGCCACCGTTATCAGGAAAAGGAAGATTGGATGGAGGGCAGGCACAGATATCCACCCCGCTTGGAGATATTCCAAGCCCATGTGGGTTGGGTCCTGAGGGTTCAGGGAGCGCCAGGAAAGGAGGAAAAATAAACTCAGCCCTGTAGGTCTGTCGTAGTAAGGAAGAGTCCAGACTAAGTGTTACTTCCATCCGTTCTGCTGCTGGCTGCTGTCTCCCCTTAGGACAAGAAGCAAGCATCTCCCAATCTCCAGGACTTGATGTTGGAGGTAGACCCCGGGTGAGATGCCTGGGAGATGGGTCTGGGGTGTGGGGGGAGCAGGGCATGATCATGGTGGCAGTGCACCACGCACTTAACACTGCATTTCCCTTCACAGAGCCCCTCCTCCTGCATCCGGGCACTCCCTGACCTTCCTCCTCCTCCTCCTCTTCCTTCTCCTGGTGGGTGCCATGTTGCTCCTGCCACCTTCAGGGGGCTCCTGCTGCTGTCCTGCCCGACTGACCAGGACACCTTACCTGGTGCTCAGCTATGTCAATGGTCCCCCCCCAATCTGAGTATGTAGCCCAGACATATGTAATAAACGGTCACTGTCAAATGATGTGTCTTAGTCCGTGTGGTCTACTGTAATAAAGTCACAGACTGGGTGGCTTATAAACAATAGAAGTTTGTTTCTCACAGTTCTGGAGGCTGGGAAGTCCAAGATCAAGGTGCCAGCAGATTGGGTATCTGATGAGGGCTGCTTCCTGCTTCACAGATGGTTGCCTTCTCGCTGTCTCCTTACATGACAGAAGGGGCAGGGAGCTTTCATACGGTCTCTAAATCCCTTCCATGAGGGCTCCACCATCATGACCTAATCCCTCCCTAAAAGCGTCACCTCCTAATATTATCACATTGGGGGTTAGGATTTCAGCATATGAATTTTGAGGGGGCACATTCAGACCATAGCAGAATGTGCGAAGATACTGGGTGTCTGAGTTCAGAATTTGGAATATAGCTCTGATGTCTGGACGGCCCCCTCCACAGATCCCTTTGCTTTGAGTGTACAACACAGAACGAAATCACCCCATCTTGGATCGGGGTCCCCCAGCCCCTGAGACAAAGATTCAAGCACAAGTAGTTTATTGGGGAGGTGACCCCCTAAGCAGACTGATTAGGGGCGTGGGGGAAGTGAGCCAGGGAAGGCAGTTGATGAGCTGGTTGCTGGGCATCTGGGGCTCCATCCCACTAGGGTCCTCTGGGAGAGTCTATGGAACACACTCAAAGTGGTTCCACCCAAAGGGTGAAGAAGTTGTGGCATTTATGTACCAGCTTCTGTGTCTCATTGGTTAGGGACTGTTCCTGGAGATGCCAACTCCCCAGCACATCCCGCCTCTCCTGCCTGTCCAGGCTCCACAGGCAGAGAGGCACAGGTGCTTGCCCCAGGAAGCTCGAAGTGTGTGCGGGAAGGATGCAGGTGACGTGAGCCAGCTGCCGACACCTGCTACAGCCCCTGTCCGGCATCCATACAGGTGCTCTGTTCAAATATTCTACATGGGGGGGGGGGCGCCTGGGTGGCTCAGTTGGTTGAGCATCTGCCTTCAGCTCGCGTCATGGTCTCAGGGTCCTGGGATCGAGCCCCGCATTGTGCTTCCTGCTCCACGGGGAGCCTGCTTCTCCCTCTCCCTCTACCTGCTGCTCCCCCGGCTTCTCTCTCTCTCTCCGTCAAATGAATAAATAAAATCTTAAAAAATTCTACATGGCGGACTCCCAGACTGGGCCATCCCTGGTGTAAGACTATGAAATCCCACTTTCCCGGGGTCTTGACGACACCAAGCTGAATTGCGAGGGCTTGGTCCCGGAGTCCAGTCCTCAGCCTCAGGTGTCTGAGCTCATCCTCTCCTCGGAGTTTATGCAGTCAGGACAAGAGGAACAGGACCAGACTCAAGAACAGAGGCAGGAGCCCTGTGCCAGGCTCCTGGATGTGCACTAAACACACATCCCTTCTTTAATGCTCACAACCACCCAATGGTGTGTCCCCACTTAATAGAACATGAAACTGAGGCTCTTGGGGGAAGAGAGGAAGCCTCTAGCTCAAGGCCACACAGGGAGCAAGTAGCTGAAGCCCAATCCCCACTGATGTAAGCAGAAATGGGAACTAATTTGTGGGTAACTGAAAAGTTCAGGCCGCAAGTACCGTTGGGTCGAGGGGCACACATGGTATTTCCATCTCTCAGTTCTTTCCACTGGTTTGGCTTCCCTAGTGGTAGCCAGAGTGCCCCTCAAAGCCTCCAAGCACACATCGCACCAATTTAGCAGCCAATAGGACTTCACTCTTCCCTTACAGCTCCAACCAGAGTCCCAAAGCTGGCTCCCCTGGCCAGTGTCACCTGCTCCCCTGGCAGCTGCAGTCAGCCCTCCTAAACCATGTGTACTGAAAGTGGGGGGGAGCGGGTCTCCAAAGAAAACTGGGGGGCTGTCACCAGAAGGTGGAATGGACACCGAGGGAGGGAGGCAGGAAGCAGCAGATTCCAAGAGACTCCAGGTTCAGGGAAAAACCAGAACGCAAACCAGGGTCTGTCTTGTTTCCACACCAAGTCTCTGTCCCCAAACAAGGAAGAGCCAGGTCTCCCTAGACTCACCACACACAGTGTGGGCAGAGTCTTGGTAATACTGACCCAACTGACTGGGTAATGGAACAAGTCTGTGCCATTCATTTATTCATTCACTCAAAACTGAGTGTCTGCTTTGAGTCAGTCAGTTCCTGGTCAAAGAGCAGGACTACGACAGTGAACAAGACAGGTGAAAATCCTTGTCCCCCTGGGGCCAACATTCTAATGGAGGCAATCAACAGTCAATAAAAGGACTAGGTAAAATATGTAAAGGTCAGATGGTGATTAAGTGTTAAGGAGAAAACTAAAGTAGGCAAAGGGAAAGGGGATACAATTTAATTAGGGCAGTTGAGGAAGGCCTCAGGGAGACAATTATGTCATTATGTTGTAATTATGTGATTAGGGTAAATTGTAGTGAGGAAACAAGCCACAGGACTCCTAGAGCAGTGCTGTCCCAGACAGATATAATGTGAGGCACAAATATAATTTTATTATAACTTTTTAAAGGAGATAGAAGTTTTCTGAATACACCACAATGGAGCAGTGAGCAGGACAGCAAAGGAGAGACTCTGCTAAGAGGCGGTGGTAAGGGGCTATAGTTACAGGGTGGAGTGAGAAAATATGGGAATGTATGGAATTTCCCCCTTTTTGGTAATTGTGCCTGCTTGAGGTAGCCCATTGGTCAGTGAGGGCCTATGATTATTTCCAGGTGGGTCGCTTAATGAGCCTTTTTGCATTCAGCTTGGTGGCCGATGTGGGCCCTGTTGCCTTGCTCAACTTTCCATCGCTCAAGGCTGTTGCCTAAAAGTGGCCTCTACATACCACCCTCCCCCACCCCGGGGCCCCCAGCCCCCAGATCTGGCATTTGCGTGGAGGGCCCATCTCCATGGGGCACCTGGGTGGCTCAGTCAGTTAAGCATCTGCCTTTGGCTCAGGTCATGATCTCAGGGTCCTGGGATCGAGCCCCGCATAGGGCTCCCAGCGTCTCCCGCTCCCTCTCCCTTTGCCCTTCCCCTCCTGCTTGCGCTCGCTCGCTCAAATAAATAAATAAAATCTTTAAAAAAAATAACTTTTCTAGTAAACAGTAGAAACAGGTAAAATTAATTTTAATAATTTTTACTCTATTTAACCCTGTATACCCAAAATATTATCACTTCAATATATAATCAATCTAAAAATGTGATATTTTACAATTCTTTTTTCTTACTAAGTCTTTGAAATCTTGTGTGTATTTTATTTTATTTTTTTAAAGATTTATTTATTTGAAAGAGAGTATGAGCGGGAGGGGCAGGAGGAGAGGGAGAAAGAATCTCAAGTGGACTCCATGCTGAGCATGGAGCCCGACACAGCCTCAATCTCACGACCCTGAGATCATGACCTGAGCTGAAACCATGAGTCGGACGCTTAACCAACTGAGCCACCCAGGCACCCCTGGTGTGTATTTTATACTTTAGAGCACATCTCAATTCAGACACTTTTCAACAGATAAAATGAAATGTAATCCAACCAAAACAACAAAGTTGTGTTTAATGGAAAAAAACATTTTACACTGCTTGTTTTAAAATTTAAATTACTGGGGCGCCTGGGTGGCTCAGTCGTTAAGCGTCTGCCTTCGGCTCAGGTCATGGTCCCAGGGTCCTGGGATCAAGCCCCACATCGGGCTCCATGCTCAGCAGGAAGCCTGCTTCTCCCTCTCCCACTCCCCCTGCTTGCGTTCCCTCTCTCGCTGTGTCTCTCTCTGTCAAATAAATAAATAAAATCTTTAAAAAATTTTTAAATTACTTAAAATTTATAAAATTTTGGGGGCTCCTGGGTGGCTCAGTCAGTTGAGCACCCGCCTCTCGGTTTCGGCTCAGGTCATGATCTTGGGGTTGTGGGATCGACCCCAGGTTGGGCTCTGTGCTCAGCGCAGAGTCTGCTTCAGATTCTCTCTCCCTGTCTCTCCCGCTCACTCTCTCTCTCAAATCTTTAAAAAAATTTATAAAAATTTTTTTAATTCCTCAGTCCCAAATCGTATTTTTTAAAAGTTTATTTAAGTAATCTCTACACCAGACATGGGGCTTGAACTCATGACCCCAAGATCAAGAGTCGCATCTTCCAACTGAGCCAGCCAGGTGGCCCTCAGTCACATTTCAAATCGTCAAATCTCAGGTTGCTCCCTGTTATATTGGACAGTGCAGACCTGGAGGAAGAGTGTTCCAGGTAGAGGGAAAAAGTGCAAAGGCCCCGGAGGTAGAAGTGTGCCTGGCAAGGGGGAAGGCCAATGTAGTTGGAGCATGAGTGGTAGAGGGAGAAAGTAGAAGGAGGTGAGGTGAGAGAGGTGATGGGCCAGATCAGATGAGGCCTTGTGGACCACAGTGAGGACTTCTGAGTTAGGCTGGGGACCAACAGAATTTGTTTTGTTTTCCCAACTTCAATTCGGATACTTTGAGAACTTGTACAAAAGAAGGGACAGCATTACAAGTCTTCGTGGACTCATCACCAGCTCCAGTCATTATCAGTTCAGAGCCACTCCTGTTTAATCCTCCCAGGCACCCACTCCCCTCTCCTAGATTACTCTGAAGCCAATCCTAGACATCATATCCTTTTACTCATGAGCAATTCATGGAACATCTCCAGATCAGGATTGCTTTAAAATCAAATCACACTACTTTTATGCTGTCAAGAAAATCCTAGTCATTCCTCCACATCATTCATATCCAGGATTGTCCAATGCTGTCTGAGGGAGGGAGCTGAGCAAGAGTGGTGGTAACATGGAGCACCTGGCTGGCTCAGTCGGTAGAGCATGTGACTCTTGATTTGGGGGTTGTAAGTTTGAGCCCCACGTTGGGTGTAGAGATTACTTAAAAATAAAATCTTAAAAAAAAAGAAAAAAAGAGTGGTGTAACTTGTTGGTGTGGCTAGTGGTTCCTCATCAGGTACTCTGAGTTTCCCAGACGTCCCCAAGGCCCCACTAGATCACCTCATGCACCTGGTCACTGGCTTGGCCCCTTGGGACAGCTGTTCAGGGCAGGAAGCTGGCTGTCTCCTGGAAACCCTCTTCTTCAGCTCCAAGTGGACCCAAGTAGGCAAGAGGGTCATGGAGTTGGGGCACCATTTGGTGCCACACCGCATATTTAATCCATTGTATCCTAACAGCCATATGAGGGAGGCCCTATTATGATGCCCATTTCACAGATAAGGATATTGAGGAACAAAGAGGTTAAATCACAGGCCCATGATCATATAATTAGTAAATGTTGGAGTTAGGATCTGAAACCAGGCACTGCAGTTCCCGAGTCCACGCTCTTACTTACCAATGACCTACAGCCTCCTCCCTCGTATCAGGCACTCCCCTCCCTCATTCTCTCTACCACACAATCTCTCTTCATCTGTAATACCTGGATGGAATGTCTCCCCTCCTGACCCAGGTCACCCAGCCCCAGTGGGAAGTTGCTCACTGCCTACAGCCCTGCCAGAAACTCCCATCCTGGAGCTTCTTAGCACTCAAATTCTTGGAGCCAGGAGTGAGCAAGAGGGAGAGGTGAGTGCTACGGGGCCATTAGCCACTTTCAAGACTTTGGCTTTTATTGAGCTGGAGTCAGGCCAGGATTAACAGAAACACCCTGATGAAAACAAAACAAAACAAAACTGAGGCTGAAGAGAGATGAGCAAGCCGAGACAACTGAAGTAGAAGCCATGTGTGCAAGCCACACAGCCTGAGCTCTGGGGCAATCCAGGCCCCAGCTGGAATCCTGCATTTCTCCCCTTTGTCCCCTCCAGACCTTTGCCCACACTGGTCCTCCCGCTTAGAAGCCTAACTCTACCATCTGGGAAACTCCTTATAATTCTTCAAATATCAACTCCACTTTATAACTCTTTGTGCACCTGTGTCCCCCATGGGGATTAGAGCAGAGTCATGTTTCTCTTCTGTCTATCCTCTCTTTGGTCAGAAGTCTGAGTTCCTTTCCTAAGGCTCTCCTCCTCTTCCCAACAGCATTTGCTAAGAATTCATCTGCTTTCCACTTATGTAACCGACGTGGGCGCAAACAGAATTCAGTGCTGCAAAATGCAGTACCCCAGAGAATGTCTAGGGAAGATCAACCCAGGAATACGGGAGGAGGTATGCCTGGGCCTTGCGGACAAAAATCCTCGCTTGTAGCTGAGGCTGGACTCTTTAGCCATGTTTGAGGTCCCCAGTACTGCCTCGGGGTTACCACCCAGGCCGCCTCAGCTCCACCATTTTCTCTCCTACCTCACTACCTTCTATGAAGGAGTCAACTAGGGTTTCTTTGGGGTCAAATCGGGGTGGGTCCCGAGGATCTGCCCAGGAGCAAGAACTAGGCTGCTTTCAACCAATCTGCTAGTCTAGAGGACTCCAGCATGGAAGAGACAGCTCTTCTCTATCCCTCCCAGAGGGTCACTTCTTGGTGTGAGGGCGCTTTCAAAAATCCCCAAACATGTGAAATCTTTAAGACCACCAAAAGGGAAGCAATCACATCCCCGATTTTATTCCTTTTGTTCAACAGTCCTGGGAAAAGGGCGCAGGAGTCAGGGTTCCCCCTTAGAATTATCAAGTATAGGTCTTGAGGGGTCTTTACTTGATCAGATGGGGTAAGATAACCCAGCCCCTTCTTCCCAGGTCCTAGTATGCCGCAACTAATGGGAAGAAAGTTTTCCAAAGGGGGGTTCGGGGCTTCTCACCATCCATCAGGGTATCTTCCCAAACTTCTCTGCAAAAAGTCTGCTCTTCTCAGAGTTAAATACAAGAGAGGGGAGCCCAGGGTCAAGAGAAGGGTGTCTCTTCTGTCCGACGGCGGGCGTCCTGGCTCCCCAACCTTTCCGGTCAATAGCTCTCAGCTGGTCACAGTTCAGCCAGCCAGCAACCAAGCCGCCCCAACCCTCATGGGGAGAGTAGACCCGTCATCATGGATTGGGCAAGTTCGGGCATCTCTCAGCATCCATCATAGGGGTCTCTAGGACTCCACGTCGCTTGGAGGGCTCTCCGATTCCCCCAATCCAGACAGCTGGTCTTCTCAGGACATGTCTTCTCAAGACACCTCACCCTCCATGAGGCGGGTTCCCCGGTTTCCCCACGCAGTCAGGCGGGCCCTCGGTTCCCCTGTGCTACCGGGTGAGCTCCTCGGCCCGTCATCGCCCATCGGGAAGGGTCTCTGGTGACTCCATGATGCCGAGGGGATTCCTCGGACAAGCACCATTGTCAGGCTGGGTCCCTGGAGCCCCCGCGCCGCTGGACTCCTCGGCTGGATCCCGCGGGCGCACGAAGGCACCCATGGCGGTGGCGTGGCCGGAGCGTAGCAGCTGCAGCTGGCGCCGCCCGCGGCGGTACAGGTACTCGATACGCAGCACGTCGGAGCGTGGCAAGCAGGCGTGCTGCCGGAACTCGGCCCGCACCCGCGCCTCGGCGCCCGGCTTCCCGCGCCCGGCGCGCAGCAGCTCGCGGTACAAGCTCAAAACTTGCCTCTGCAGCCGGCTAGGCCGGCTCATGGTAGCAGCCGGGCCGCCGGCGCTCGCGGGCAATGCCCCGCGAACAGTGGCGCCGCGGCACCTTTGGGAGAAGCGGCTGTGCGGGCCAACGGACACTTCCGGCCCGCGCACTCCCGGCCCGCGCACTCCCAAACTTCCGCCTCCTGCTTTGTTGTCCCATTGGCCGTCGATGCAGTTACGTCACAATGTTGCGGCTCAGGGGCGGAGCTGCTGGTTCACAGGAGGCCTGCACCACAAGGAATCTGTGTCCTTGAGAGGTTACTGCGGGTCTGGGAACACGGAGGAGGAGGGGGGGCCCAGGCGCTCCCACTCAGATTTTTGAGTCTGAAGGGGACAGGATCCCAACCTAACTCTTGGGGTCCTGGGAGACGGGGGAACTAGAGGTTGGGACCTTTGGGTTTTTTTTTTTTAATTTTTTTTATTTGACAGAGAAAGAGACAGCGAGAGAGGGAACACAAGCAGGGGGAGTGGGAGAGGGAGAAGCAGGCCTCCCGCTGAGCAGGGAGCCCGATGCGGGTCTCGATCCCAGGACCCTGGGATCACGACCTGAGCTGAAGGCAGACGCTCAACGACTGAGCCACCCAGGCGCCCCAGGTTGGGACCTTTGTGTCTCCCGGGGCGCAGGGGCATTGGGAAGAAGATAGAGGCACAAGCAGGTTTGGTCAGAAGTTATTTATTAAAACAATCTCGGGTAGGTCCGTGGGTTCCCATCCCCAGGGCAGGTGTGCGTCGGGAGGTCCCAGCCATGGGGACACACAGAGGGACGGCGTCAGGCGGTGAAGTGTTGTGTCACGGCTGGCATGACAAGCTTCTCCGTGCTGCGGGAAGACAGTCAGAGACGGGGTGTGAGCTCCAAGTGCCCAAAGGCAGCCTGGGGCTCAGGGAGTTGCGTTGATCGCGCCCTCTGCCGATGTGAGTCAAGTACCGCGGCAGGAGAAGGGAAGGTCCTCACCAGTTGCTGAAGCCCCGAGCTCGGCACGCCTGGAACACGTCGGTTAGGCTGGCACCCCGGAGTCCTCCTGGGAGTATCAGGTCGTCGGCTGCAATTCCATTATAGTCTCCGCAGGCTGCTCGGAGGCGTCCTCGGAGCGCGGGGGAGGCCCGTAGGGCCACGGCCCCCTCGGGCCCCACCAGCACCCGCAGCGTGGAGGACCGCTCGATGACAACCCGGGAGCCCTCCGCCCAGCGTGCGACCACGCCCCTGCACACTTGGGCGGGGAGCCGCGCGGGTTGTCCGTTCACCTGCAGATTGGGGAGGCGGGCCGGGGAGGAGATTAGGGTTTGAATCCCAACGTGGGCTCAGAAGCCACTGTGAATCCTGCTGCGTGTCTCTATCAGAAACGCATATGCCGGTCCTCGCTAGAGGAATAAGGTCTGGGATTTGCTTTAAAATCCTCCAGCACGAACAAAGCAAAAAGAGTGGGAGGAAAAGTTGAAAGCAAGAATGGCAAAATATTTGTAACTGTAACAGGGTTTCATAACACCACTCTCTTCTCTTGTGATGCTTGAAATTTTTCGTAATAAACTCTTTCCTAAAAGGGAGCTTTAGAGAACAAAAAGCCTTTGGAACCTGTCGCATCTCTCTCACCTGTGTCTTCATAATCTAATAACTGTTTACACACACTCTGTGCCAGGCACTAGTCCAAGTGCTCTAATATTTGGTTATTTATAAGATAATGTATGACAGTATATTGCAGTATATGATGCAATTGATATTTTTATATATTGTCACCTAACTTGTTTTATGTCATTAATGATATTAAAGTATTTAAGTGATATTAAATCCTCACTAACACTCTGACAAGGTAGATCAGTACTGTAGGCCTATGTGCCTCTTGCCTTTTCCTGATTAGGAAACTGAGGCCCAGAGGGCGCCTGGGTGACTCAGTTGGTTGAGTGACTGCCTTTGGCTCAGGTCATGATCCTGGAGTCCCAGGATCAAGGCTCACTGCTCAGCAGGGAGTCTGCTTCTCCCCCAGACCCTCCCCCCTCTCATGCTCTCTCTCTCTCAAATAAATAAATAAAATCTGAAAGAAAGAGAAAAAGAGAAAGAAAGAAAGGAAGAAAGAAAGAAAGAAAGAAAGAAAAAGAAGGAAAGAAGGAAAGAAAGAAAGAAAAGAAAAAGAAAGAAAGAAGAAAGAAAGAAAGAAAAAAGAAAAGAAAAGAAAAAGAAAGAAAGAAAGAAAGAAGGAAGGAAAAAACTGAGGCCCAGCAGTGAGCCTGCTTCTCCCTCGGACCCTCCCCCCCCTCATGCTCTCTCTCTCAAATAAATAAAATCAGAAAGAAAGAAAGGGAGGGAAGGAAGGAAGGGAGGGAGCAGGGAAGGAAGGAAGGAAAGGAAGGAAGGAAGGAAGGAAGGAAGGAAGGAAGGAAGGAAGGAAGGAACTGAGGCCCAGAGAAGTAACATAGCTTGCCCAGGTTCACATAGCTGGTAAGTGGCAGAGCCAGTTTTGAACCAAAGGGGTCCGATTTCAGGACCTGTGTTCTTAACCATTCTGCTATATGTACTGTCTCTCCATTAATAATATAAAAGCGGTTGCAAGAGCAATCACAGCTTTAAAAAAAAGTTTTTTTAAGTTTATTTACTTTTAAGTAATCTCTACACCCAACGTGGGGCTCGAACTCATGACCCCAAGATCAAGAGTTTCAAGCTCTTCTGACTGAGCCTGCCAGGTGCCCCAAAGAGCAGTCACAGCTTCTACTTACTGAGCCCTTAGTATATGCCACGCACTTTGCAGGAATCCTCACAGCTACCCTAGGTGGTGAGTACTATTCTTTTTTTTTTTTTTTAAGATTTTATTTATTTATTTGACAGAGAGACACAGCGAGAGAGGGAACACAAGCAGGGGGAATGGGAGAGGGAGAAGCAGGCTTCCTGCCGAGCAGGGAGCCCGATGTGGGACTCAATCCCAGCACCCTGGGATCATGACCCGAGCCGAAGGCAGACGTTTAGCAACTGAGCCACCCAGGCGCCCCGGTGAGTACTATTCTTATCACCACTTTTTGTGGTAGAGCAAACTGAGGTATAGAGAGGTTGAGTCACTTACTTGCCCATAGTTACATTAGAAGTTTAGGAGACACACAGTCAGGGTCCCTTGACCCTTTAACCAAAGGCTCTGGCTTAGCTTATCTGCCGGCTTGTGGCAGATACCCCAACTGTTCTCTTGCTGGACCGTCCACCCACTCTTACAATTAGTCTCCACCGCACAGCTGTATTCTGTTTCTCAGCATGGGGTTTCAGGCTTGTTTTCCTCTTATAAATACTATCCAGTCTGCCTGCCCAGATTCCAATTCTGCTGCTCCCCTGCTTCCATGTTCCTTAGGAGAGGCAGGTGCCCTCTACCCTGGCATCTCTCTCTGCTGGATTTCCAACCTCTCTTTGTCTGGCTTCTTCCCATCAGCACGTGAACATCCCTGAGTGCCTCCCATCATAAAATCCTAAATGTAAATCAGTTCTAACATACCCTTGCCCTCTGCCTCTTCCTGGCTTAGCTCTATTCTCATCTGTTTGACAAGGGGAGTTTGCAACTTGTCAAGAGAGGTGTCTATTCCTGCTAGTCCTCAAACCTGCAATCCAGGAGCTGCCCCCCTGTTGTGATTCCTTTTTTTTTTTTAAGATTTTATTTATTTATTCATTAGAGACAGAGAGAGAGGCAGAGATAGAGGGAGAAGCAGGCTCCCCAGGAGCCTGATGTGGGACTCGATCCCAGGACCCTGGGATCATGACCTGAGCCGAAGGCAGATGCTTAACTGACTGAGCTACCCAGGCGTCCCCCTACTGTGATTTCTTTTTTTATTATTAAAATATTTTATTTATTTGAGACAGCAAGCGAGCACGAGCTTGGTGAGCGGCAGAGGGAGAAGCAGACTCCACGCTGAGCAGGGAGCCCGACACGGAACTCGATCCCAGGACCCCGGGATCATGACCTGAGCCGAAGGCAGCAGCTTAACCGACTGAGCCACCCAGGCGCCCTCCCTGCTGTGATTTCTTAAGTCGCTAACAACCTTCTTGGCCCTAAGTCCACGGACATTTACTGGGCTATTTTAAACTCAATAGTTGATTTTTGCCACTACTCCCCAAATATGGTCCCTCCTTTTCCCTGGTGGCCTTGTTCTGCAACACTCCTCCCTGCTCTCTTCCCCAGCCTAAGATCAGGTCCCAGCTCATCTGTCACCTTCTCCAGAAAGTCTTCACTGGTCTCCTAAACTGAGGGTACCTCCTCTGGGCTTCCACTGTTTCCCCATTCCAGCCCTGATCACTCTGCCTGGGCTCCTCCCCATTAGAGCTCTGATCACTCAGTCAGTAGTTCCCAGGAGTTCAGCAGGACCTGAGTCAAGGTGGAGTCAGTGGGTCCTGAGAAGTCCAAGGTGAAGTTTATGTGGGGTCTAATGGGTCATGGGACATCAGGACAAGGACATTTAGCCAATGAAGGTCAATGTGCGATCAGGGTGATGGGACAGTCCTATGTTAGAAGGCTACGGAAGGCCAATGAGGGATCAAAAGGCCCCAGGGATCAGTTCCAGGTTATGAAAGAGTCTTGGCTAGAATTGAGGAAGTCCCTTACCCATATTTCCTGATTGGTTCCCACAGCTGCACAGCCATCCCTGAAGCCGATGATCACTCGTGGTTTGTGAGCAGTGCAGCCGGGACAGGGCAGGAAGTCAACAATGACATGGAACCAGTCAGGATCCTCAGGCCTGGAACCCACCAATGTGGCTAGCTCATAGGCACAGGACGTAACAGGCATGGGTGTGAGCCCACTGAAGCCATCAAAGGTGATGAAGAGGCCCCCTGGCTCTAGGCGGCATGTAGCACCCTCCCCAGCCTCACAGCACCGCACACCCCCATCCAGGATGCAGCCTGTGCCCTGTGGGCAGGAAAAGGGCTGGCACTGGAGGCCTTGACCACGCAAGCACATACAGCGTTCCTGGCAGCCAGGTAGGACCAGTGCCTCCCCAACCTGCAGAGACAGACAGACTCAAAATTGGATTTAAAAAACCATTATGAATATCAACAAAGCATATGTGTAAAACATATATCACGAAGGACTAAGTTCCCTCATATATAAAGAGTTCCTAGAAATCAAAAAAAGACCAATGAGTCAGCATAAAAACATGGGCAGAGGCTATTGAGAAAGTTAATAGAAAAGGAAATACAAATGTTTCTTAGGCATTTGAAAAAATGCTCAACCTCCTAATAAGACAAATACAAGTTAAAAATCCATTGAGCTATTTTTTTTCTCTATGAGATGGGCAAAAATAAAAAAGTTTGATGAGTTTCTCCAGTTGTCTCTCCAAATATCTATAAACGATATTTTTTGAATTAGGATCTAATCAAGCTTTGCGTACTGCATTTGACTATTGTGGTCTTTTAGTCTCTTTTAATCCCGGACAACCCTCCTGCTTTTCATTGGTGTGTGAAAAGCCTTAAGAGCTCTCTGCAAATTCTGATGTGGGGCTAGCGTCAGTGCTGGTGTGGAGTGGACAAGCAATGGCCAAGGTATCAGCTCTTATGCCCTGTTCCTCCCGGTGTCGGCATCTCTTCATTTCCAGGGTGGTCTGGGGTTTAAACATTCATGTTTTTTCCTATCCAGTGGCCCCTAATCTCCAAGACAACTATGTCAGCCTTCCTGGGGGTCCTTTCTTTATTTCTGAATGGACTCCCAAGAGCTGCAAAACCTTGAAGGGAGCGCTTTGCCTGCTGAGGGTCCATCCACGGTCTTTTGGGAACAGCCTTCCACTTTCTTTGGGGAACTGGCCCCACTCTCAGTCTGTGGGGTTTCCTAGGTGGTATACCTACGCTCTGGCTTCAGCTCTAGGCACATGCCCCAGGCCTGGCCAGTCAGAGACAAATCAGAGTACCCCATCTCCCGGCTTCTGTGACTGGCTTAGGGATAGGCAAATGACCTACACTGGGATAAGAGGAGTCAGCACTGGGACTTCTGCTGTAACTATTGAGAGAGAAGCCTGTCTCTCCACTGAGATGGCTAAATGTACATCATAAGCTTGGAGCAGGAGGAGACAGCCGTGCCCTACATACAGATGCGGTTGGAGAATGAGGCTAGGCATGTCTTCAAATATCCATTCTCCATTTCTTCCCCAGAATTAGTACTTATAGCTGCATTCAGGACCACCCAGCGCAAGATATGTCTTCCAGCCTCCTCTGCAGCCAGATGGGGCCCTTCCGTGAAGTTCTGGCCAATGGGATGTGAACAGAAGTGGTATGTCCTACTTCTGGGTTATGCCCTCAAAGAGACGAGGCCTGACCTCCCTGTCCCCTCTTTTTTCCTGGCCAACTTGCATGAATGTAGATGTGGTCAGGAGCAGATGATTGCAATACTACAGGGGAGGCAGAACCACATGATAGAAGGAGTTTGTGTCCCTGACTTGAAGGAACCAAACTGGTTATTCTTGGACTGTTCATGACAGAGAAATAAGCTTCTATTGAGTTTAAGTCACTGCAATTTTGAGCCTCTGTTGTAGTATTTGGACCTAGAGCCTACTTCATATAGAAGCCAACATAGAAAAAGGAAAAGGCAGGAGTGAAAGAAAGAAACTTGAGTCCTAGTGACATCATTTGAGCCCCTGAATCCAGCCATGCCTGAAGGCCTCAAATTTAAACAATTAAAGGTAGATATATCCTTGTTGTATTTAAGATACTTGGCATCATTTTCTGTCATTTACAACTGCAAATGCTGACTGATACAGTGTGGTCCAGGGAACATCTTATGACGAGATATGGGAAACTCTGCACCCACCCGCCCATGCCTAGGGACCTCTCTTACAGGGATGTAGCGTCCACTGTGAAAGCAGCCGCAGTGGTCCTGAGACACACAGTCTGTGCCATCAAAAATGAGTCCAGGGTCACACTGGCAGCCCTCATAGCATTGGGTAGAACAGTGTGCAGGGCTGGTAGGCTGGACACAGCCCCCATCACAGGTCCGTGCGCAGATGCTGTAGCGGCTTCGGGGTGGACAAGCCATGGCTGCAGGTGGATGGCAAAGGCCCGTGCTTAGGATGCAAGTTTCCCTCTCCAATCCTGTTGCCTCCTGCTCTGGTCAGGCTAGCTTCCCACCTTCACACCTTTGCAATTACAGTTCTCTTTCCCTTGGATGCCCTCCCCCCCTACACTCTACTTAGCCAATTCCATCTATGTCCAGGCTTCTCTGATCCCCATCAGGAGGGGCTCTTCCTGCTGCCTGCAACCTGCCCCAGATACATTCCAGACCCAGCCAGAGCACTCACGGCAAAGCTTGGGGCCCCTCCAGAGCTTCACAGGGATGCCAGCTTCCTGACAGGCTGCAGTAAAGGCAGTGAGGGCATCACAGAGACCAAGGTGCTGGCCACGGGTATGACATATGTCTTGCAGGCATATCCTGAGGAAAGGCTTGGGGCTGATATGGCCCAGGCAGCGGCCAAAGGGACCATCTGGTGCCTGTAGAAGTCTACACAGTTCGGAAGCATTGACGATCTGGGCAAGTTGCGTGGGGCAGCTGATGCTAAAGTCAAGATTGGGCTGGGGCAGCGGGCAGGGGTTAGTGACCAGGCCTTTGGGCCAGGATCTTTTGTCTAGAGGCAGGTCAAGGGGGCCAACTTTGCCACCAAAGGCCCCACAGATCCCCACCAGCTGGCCGTGGAAGGTGGAAGGCACAGTTAGGCGCACCTGGCTGCCCCAGTCATACATGAGATGTAGCCCACAGGCCGTGTGCACCACCACATGGCGGCCCTCCAACGTGGCCCAGGCCCTGCCCTCTGCCAATACCCAGGGCAGCCGGCAGTGCTCACCATCCACCTGTGGAGGAGGAAAGGGGTCAGGATTGGGGCTATGAAGGCTGAGCCTGCTTCCACGCCATTTCCCTGAACTTTGCACTTTGCGTTCCCTCTGCCTGGTTTGCCCCTTCCCAGATGTCCACATGGACCCCTCCCTCACCTCCTTCAGATCTTTTTTTTTTTTTTTTTTTTTAAAGATTTTATTTATTTATTCATGAGAGACAGAGACATAGGCAGAGGGAGAAGCAGGCTCCCCGCGGAGCAGGGAGCCCGATGCGGGACTCGATCCCAGGACCCCGGGATCATGACCCGAGCCGAAGGCAGACGCTTAACCGACTGAGCCACCCAGGCGTCCCCACCTCCTTCAGATCTTGACTCAAATGTTACTTTCTCGGTGGGGTCTTCCTCATCACCTTATTTAAATGCTAAACCTCGGGGCGCCTGGGTGGCTCAGATGGTTAAGCGTCTGCCTTCAGCTCAGGTCATGATCCCAGGGTCCTGGGATCGAGCCCCACATTGGGCTCCTGGCTCAGCGGGGAGCCTGCTCCTCCCTCTCCCTCTGCCCCCTGCTCGTGCTTTCTCTATCTGTGTCTCAAATGAATAAATAAAATCTTAAAAAAAAAAATAAATGCTAAACCTCTTTACTCTGTTCTTACACTCTCTCTCTTCCTTGTTTTATTTTTCTTCATAGTTCTTATACCCATCATCAGATGTACTACTTATTTTACTTATTTATTTACTTATCATCTGTTTCCCTGGAGGTATGTGAGCTCTCCCAGGACTTGCTCCCCATCAAATCCTCCAGGGCTTTCCTGGACCACAGGGAGACTCTCCATACAATTTACTGAAATAAGCCTGAATGACTGATTTTCTCCAATCCCGGGTAGGAGGTGATAATGCATACCTAACAGCTATGCTTTAGTGAGCCATTACTGTGTTCCAGGCAATGCTTTTCTACCTTGTCACATACTTGCACCATCTCGTAAGCCTTGAGGGACAGAGATGCCCCCTTTTTTTTTATACACGGTGGGGGAAACTGAGGCGCTTCCAGGAGGGAGAGGGCGGGGCGTGGGCGCAGTCCAGTGGACGCATACCGTGATGACGCCGACAAGGGTGCGGTCTAGCTGCAGGTGGTGCCCGGAGAGGTTGAGGTGCAGGCTGAGCAGCCCGGCCCCGTCGCGCGCCACGTCTAGGCTGAAGGGACAGGGCCCCCGGCTCGCAGTGCGGGCCAGCACGTGCAGGCAGCGTTCAGAAGGGGAGGGCGCCGGCGGCGGCAGCGTGAGCACGCGGCCATCGAAGGCGAGCACGTGCGCGCGCCCGGCGAGGGCGCAGCTGCCTCGGCCTTCGGGCAGACACCGGCGCTCGCCTCCGCGCAGGCCGCACACCCGCCCGCGCCGGCACGGCCGCGGCGCGCACGTCACCGCGCCGCCGGGGCCGCAGCGGCAGCGGCGCGCGCAGCGGGGCCCGGGGTACCACACGGCGCCCAGAGCTCGGTAGCGGCCGGCGCGGAAGCAGCCGCACTTGGCCTCCGGCACGCAGGCGGCGCCGCTAAGCACGAAGCCCGCGTCGCACACGCAGCCCTCACAGCAGCGGCTGCCGCTGGCGCCGCGGCCGGAGCAGCTCTCTCCGCCCGCGCACGTGGCTGGGCAGCACGGGCCGCACAGCTCGTAGTGCGAGTGCGGCGGACACCGCCAGGCTGGGGAGAGGCGCGGCGGTGGGAGGGTCAGAGCGAGGGGAGAGAGATGGGGAGACGCGGGGAAGACATAGCGAGGGACAGAGAAAGGGGTAAGCCGGTTGAGAGGAACAGACCGTTAGACGGAGACGGAGGATGGGGGGCCGGGGCGGGGGGCGTGGAGAGCAACACCGCGGGGAGAGAGAACGAGGAACAGAATGGGAACGCGAGGTAGAGACAGTGAGGCACAGCGAAGCACCGGAGAGACAGAGAGACAGTGACAATGAGACAGGCACAAAAGACAGGAAGATCTCGTTAATTAAACTGCTGCCCCTCCAGGTCTAACTCCTCTGCAAGTCCCACCCTTCTGCGCCTAGCTCCACCCACCCAGGCCTGAACTTCCCCATTGGTCCTCTCGCGTCCGGCCCCTGGTGTCCCAAATCCTAGCTCTTCCGAGCTTCACCCGCTATCTCTGCCAACCCCCGGGCACTCACGACAGAAGTCAGGCGTCCTCCAGGGCCGCAGGTGCACGCCCAGAGCCTGACAGGCGACAGTGAAGGCGGCCAGGGCTCGGCAGACGATGTGATGAGCGCCGTAGTGGCGACACACGTCGTCCAGGCAGTTGTCCATGAAAGGGAGCGGGTCCAGCGCGGCGTAGCATGGCCCGAAGGGGCCCTCGGCCGCCGCCAGCAGCCCGCAGTACGCGTCTCCAGCGAATTGAGGGCGCTTGGTCACTGGGCACGGGCTGGGACAGAGGGACCCGCAGAATGGGCCACAGCCCGGCACTTCTGCCACCTTCCAGGTGTCGGGCACCGGCACGGTGGAGCTGCTCGGGCCGTGCTGGCCACAGAGTCCGCACAGGTAGGGTCCATAGGGCCCCGGCAGCGTTACACGTGCCAGGCTGTCCCAATCGTAGGTCAGGGAGAGGCCGAAGTCCGTGTCTACGCAGAGTTGGCGGCCTTGGTAGTAGGCACGGAGGCAGTGGCCGTGAAAGAAAGGCAGCGATTCCAGAATTCCATCCACCTACAGGGAGGGCATGCAGGTGGCAAGAACAGCGGGAGAAGGATGTAGGAGATTTCAGTAGAAATTCTTGGAAATGTCAATAAAAGATCAGAGAAGGATCAAGGGGAACATTGGTTAATAGGGGTAGTCATTAGGAATCATAAGGAGATCCAATGGACCATCAGTGGAGGCTAACTGGAGGGTAAGTAAAGGATTCCATGGGGCAGGGGGTTCAATGGTAGAGTGATTAGATAAGAGTTCATGAGGGGTCCGTGGGAGATCAACGAAGGGTAAAAAGAATAAATAGGGAGTCAGTAGGGAGGAGTCAGTAAGGGATCAATGGGAGGATCAAGAAGAGGGATAATGGCGATGTGGACAGACAAATATAAGGGGTATGAGGATCAAGAGAATGCTTAAGGTGGCTTTGGGTGGCAATGGGGAGGCTCAGCTGGTGGGTAAAAGGGGGTGGAGTCAATGAATTTTAATGGGACAGTCTAAGGAAGGCTCAATGGGTGAGACTAAGAATCAAAGACAGGCACAATTGGGATAATAAAAAGCCCTGAAAATTCAATGGCGATAGGAAGCTCAATGGGAAGATCCATAGACATGTAAATGGTATCAATGGTCCAGTCGGTGGATTACTAGGAAGGTTAACTGATAGCTCAGTACATATCTATGGTGTTTGGGGTGAGATCAAGAGGACAGTAAATAGGGTTAATGGGCAAGTCAACATAACAGTAGTAGGATCAGTTGGGGAGGGGCAATGAATGGGTTCATGGGATATTCGATGGGGGAGAAAGGGAAGGTCAATGGGAAGATCAAGGCTGAGTCTATGGTTAAAGGGGAGTCAACTAAGGACTCAGTGGAGGGTTAATGGGAAGGTGATAGGAGACTCAAGGGTAATAGGAGTCTCAAATAGAGAGTCTGTGGGAAGGGGTCAACAGGCAAGTCAATGGGCCACTAAGAAATTGGAGGACATCTTTGAGGACCAGTGAGAGAGTCAATAAAGGGGGCATCAGTAGGAAAAGAGGGGTCACTACAGGTTACCTGTGGGTAGTGGGGATGGTAAGAGATAATAGGCTGATCTGGAGCCTTTGAAAACTCACCCGGATGCGGTTGAGATCTTTTGGACTCATGTCCAGCCTCAGGCCACAGGCTAAGAGGGTCAGGGCCTTGGTCCAGCCACGTGGCCGCAGCAGTGGGGTCAAATCCAGGCTGAAGTGCTGAAGGTTGGCAGGGGCTGTGCCACAGAGACCAGCCAGGCGGTAGACACAGGAGCCAGGGAATTCATAGTGGGTTCCTCCAAATGTGTGCAAGTGGAAGTCTCCAGTGGCCATGCAGACCAGTGACTTCTCCAGGACAGTGGGACTGGGTGGGGACTGGGCTAACAGGCATTGGTACCAGCCACCTGTGGAGGCCTTGCAGTGACCATGGCACTTGTCAGGCCAACACTGGGGAAGCTTGCTCCCCGGGGCACCAAGGGTCGGGCAGTGGCATTGCTGAGTACAGTTGTCTCTCCAGAAAGTCCGGCCTTGGTGCAGGAAGCAGGAGCAGTGGTCACGGGGCACACATCGGCCCCCTAGCAGCAGGTAGCCAGGTAGGCACTGGCAGGCCGGAGCACAGGGGTGGCTACAGTGATCCGGGGCAGCGGGCTTGGCACATGTGGCTGGGCACGCGGAGCCACATGGAACAAAACGGGAGTTTTCTGGGCACTGGGGACTGGGGCTGGGGAGCAGGGGTGGGAAAGGTGAGGAAACCAGTGGCGGGGCCACAGAGCTCGGGGCAGGGGCCAAGGTGGCTGTGGGGGAGAGAGAGAAGATCAGGCACATATGAGTCCCAGGAGTCTGGGTCACCAGTCCTCTCCTTCCCAGGACTTAGGAGTCATGCCCCAATCTCTGACCCCTCAGACCACAGCCCCGGGCACCTTGCAATCGACAGCCTAGGACTCCATCTGTGATGCCACAGACCTCCTCCGTAGGGCAGCTGAAGGGCACACAGGCCACGCCCTCCCCTAGCTGGCAGGTACAGGAGGAGGAGCAATTCTGGATGAGGACAGTCTGGCCAGGCTGTGGAGGAGGGGAGGGAGGGTGAAGAGGGAGGTAGCATTGAAGGGAGGGTGCAGCCAGAGGTTCTGAGATGAGACCCATACAAGGAAGTGCATGGACATCCGAGGCAAAGTGGGAGGACCCAAGTGAAGCTCTGACAAGGACCCGAGGGGATGCTCACAGGGAAGTACTGGCCATCGTGGAAGCAAGGACAGTGGTCCGCGGGGACGCAGTCACGCCCGGCTGGGAAGAATCCATCCTCACACTCACAGCCCTCAGCGCAGGGAGTGGGGAGCCGCACCACTTCCTGAACACCCGGACAGGCCGCAGGGCAGGGGTTCGCACACAGACTGTAGTGGCTGTTGGGGGGGCACCGCATGGCTGTGGAGAGGGGACTTGTCAGACGCAGGCAAGCCAGGGGCCTACCCTCCGCTGACCCAGCACCCTCAGATTGCAGACCTCCCCCTCGGATTAACCTCAACAGCAGTAACAACCAGCAGAGACTGAGCAGTGTCTGCATGCTATGCGGGGTGCTGGCTACTTGAATGCATCCCAGATAGGACTAACACGGCTTCCCTGCTCTTTGTCTTTTCTGGGGTTTTCCCTCCCAATCCCAGCCCCAGCTGAAGGGGTTGACTATTACTTGAACCACCAAGTGACCCCACCTTTTATCCTGCTTATTTGGGTCCACTGGGAACCTGTCAGTGGATTCTAGTGGTGGATGTCTTTTCTTGCCCTCTCTACCCTTCTAACAATAATACCCCCACTTGCTTTTTGACAACTACCCATCCTTACTTTCAACATGTGGACTGAGGTGATTTCACATCCAGGTTCCAGGGATGTGTACAGAACCCAGAGCTGGCTAATCAGATTATTCTTCCCTCCTCTGGATCACAATAACTGGACAGGCAAAACCTGTGGGTGGTGGACCCTGGGACTTTTGCTGGGGCCACTGGGAAAAGGGTGTTACATTTTTGCAAAGGCTTTGAAGCTGATAGAATTGTCAGCCTGAAGTTGCCAAAGCCTTGCTGCTACCACCAGAGGAGAATCTGCTTGAGAATAAAGCTAGCACAGAGAGAGGATGGAAGGGACGAACAAGACGGAGAAGAAAAATTGACTTTTTTTTTTTAACTGCAATTGAAAAGTCTTAATCCCGCTAAGCCTGAGGATAGGAACACCCCCAGTCTCCGCAGTTATATATGCCTCAGATTGGTCTTTCTTCCTTCAGTTTGAGTTGGGACTCTGACATTGCCATTAGGAGTCCTGCTTGATATAGTGGCCGCATTGGGTATCCATGACCAGCTAGTTGGGCCAGGGCTGGGAAAATGACCATGACAGACAGAGGTGGAGGTGGCCATCAGTCTGTAAGTAAAGAGCAACCCATACAGATTTCCTCCAAGAACATTTGAACCTAGAGGCAGAAAGAGGTCAGGAGGAGATAGATACTGATACCACAATGATAAGTCAAGGTGGGGCCCAGAGTCCATGAGGATTATGGAAGATACATGTGGACAGAAATTGGAAGTTGATGAGAATTTGTTAAATGAACAAAATATTCAGGTGCCAGCTAATAAGTCATTTTCTAGGTGTGTGACTCTGGGCAAATTCCTTAACCATCTATGCCTTGGTTTCCCTCACCCATAAAATGTACTTGTCTGATGGGGCTGTTGGGAGAATTGAGAGCTTAGCACTGAGCATGTACACAGTAAGGTCAGCTGTTCTTTTCATGTTACTACTGGAACTATTTTTACATTATTGTTGGGAGTGAAACCATAAGGTGTCAGAGAGAGGATTCTGGAGCCAGGTGACAAGCCAGTTCTGCCCCCTGCTGGCTGTGAGATCTGGAAAATTCTCTGTGCCTCTGTCCCCGACTATAGGAGGCAGACAATTGTCCCTCTCTCCTAGAGCAGTTCACAGATGGAGTGAGCTGACTTAAAGCAGATAAAACAGGTTCTCAGACCCAGCCTTGTGTCCAGGTCTCCTGGAGGGCTTGTTAAAACAGGTTGCTGGGTGCCACTCCAGAGTTTCTGGTTCAGTAAGTCTGGGACAGGGCAAGAATTTGCATTGTAAACAAGCCCTGAATATTGCTGCTGCAGCTGCTGGTCCAGGGGGAACAATTTTAACACAGCACCTGATACTGAATGAGTGCTTTGTAAATGTTAGCTGAGGGATAAAATCAAATCTGTTTTCCCAACCATAGGGTGTGCAGGACTCTGTCCTGTTTGGTGCTGTATCATTAGCGTGGGCCCGACACATAGTAGGTCCTCAACTAACACCTGTGTTATGAATGAAGCCCAGACCGCGGTCTCCCGCCGCGGACCCCACCCGGCCGGAAAGCCCTCTGGCGGGGGACGTACGGCAAAAGCTGGGAGCCCTCCAGGGCCTCATATCCGCACCAGCCGTCTGGCAGGCAGCCACGTAGGCTTGCAGGAAGGCACAGAGCACTTTGCGGTTCCCGCGGGCGCGACCCATGTCGGCCACGCAGGCCTGGAAGAAGGGCTCGGGCGGCAGGAGTGCGTGGCAGGGTGCCAGCGGGCCGCTGGGCTCGCGCAGGAGGTCGCAAGAGCCACGCCACGCTGCGTCTGCGCCCGCGTCCTCGGCGGCCGGTGGACAGCCCGAACCCGGGCAGGGACGTGGCGCGGCGCAGGGCCCGGGCCTCGGCAGCTGCAGGTCATCCGACGCCTTGCCGTTGAAGTTGCCGCAGAGGCCGCGAGTGAGGCCGCGGTAGGCCGCAGGCAGCTCCACGCTCAGGTGGCCACCGAGCCCGAAAAGCAGGCGCGGGCCCCCTCGCACCGCGAGCACCACCGAGGCGCCCCGCGCGAAGGCGCGCACCCTGCCCCTGGTCAGCGCGAAGGGCAGGCAGCGCCGCACGCCGTCCACCTGCGGGCAGGGGTGGGGCAGCCTGGAGTGAGGGGGGAGGGCCGGGTCTGGGGAGAACTGGGAGGAGTCTGGGAGGAGGGGTGGTGCGGGCAGTGTGTGCAAGGAGGAAGAGAGGTGGTGTGCCAGAACGGGGGAAGAGTGGACAGGGACTGCCGGGGTCATAAGAGGGACAGGGGGTGAAGGAGAGGACTCAAGGGGTAGGGACATTCGGGGCAGTGCTTGGGAGTGGGTATTGTGGGAAGGTGTGTGGAGACCTGGAGAGGGGAAGTTGAGTGAGGGGGAGGGAGAATGGTGAGGCGGGCCTGGAGTTCAGGGAGAGAGGGGAAACTCCTTACTCAGGGACCGGAGATGGACCGGAGGGCATCCGTGGACCTGGGGGCTGGGAGGCAGCAGAGGACGGTAGAGCGGGGAAAGAGGAGGGAGGGGATGTGGGGACAGGAGGAGGAGAGAGGGGAGGGACCACTTTGGAGAGAAAAAGAGGGGGAGATCTCGAGAGGAAGGGCAGTGGAGAGGCAGGGGCACCAGAGAGGGGGTTGGGCCAGCAGGGAGCAGGGGTCAAGGAAGGCTGGGTGGGCTTCGTGGCGAAGAGGTGATGGTAGTCGTGGAGCAGGAGAGGGCACATGGAGACCCCGGTGGAGGAGGAAGAGAGGCCGAGATGAAGATTGGGGGTGGGGGAGATAGGCGGGGTGGGCGTGGGGGGTGAAGAGAGAGGAAGGAAGTGGGAGAGACAGAGAGCCTGAGCAGCATGGAACGGGGATGTGCAGACCCAACTATTGAGAGAGGGACTGAAAGGGGAAGGGGCAGGAGGAGAGGGTGGGGGAAGTGGAGAAGGGAGAAGGAGGAGGAGAGTGGAAATGAGGTTGTTGGAGAGAGGCGGGCGTCAGGCGGCGGTACTCAGAGATCCCACCCGTCAGAACAGAGACTGCCGGGCAGCTGAAAGGAGGAGGAGCACAGGGCGGGGGCTCACCGTGATGTATCCCCAGTCCTCCCAGTCTAGGCCGAAGCGGTGGCCATGCACGCAGAGCAGCGCGCGGCGGACCTCGGGCGTCCGTGGGCTTTTCTCCAGCGCCACCTCGAAGGGCCACACACCCCGAAGGCGGCCCGTGCCCGTGCTCACCAACGAATAGGTGCAGGCGCCCGGGAGGTGGAAGGTGGTGCCGTCGAAGGTGCGGTAACGGAGGCCGTCTGAGGCGAGGCAGAGGCCTGGGCCGCCCGCGGCTGCGCGGCAGGGTTTGCAGACCACCCGGCCGCCAGGGCGGCAGCGGCAGCAGCGGCCGGTCGCGGGGTGCGGGGACGACAGCGGCGCGCCGGGTTCCAAGTAGCGACCGGCGCTCAGGCAGCCACACTGAACCGCGGGCACGCAGTCGGCGCCACTGAGCAGAAAGCCCGCGTCGCACACGCAGCCCTCGCGGCAGAGCCCAGGGCCGTCGCAGCCAGGCGGTGGCTTCAGCCCCGCGCAAGTGTCTGAGCAATCCGGAGCGCACAGCGTGTAGCGCGAGTGTGCGGGGCACAGCGGGCCTGCGGGAGCAAGTAGGGTTGGAGGATTACTTCGAGGCATGTGGCTGTTGGGAATCTCATCCTCCCCCTTGGGGCTAGGATGGGGCATCTGGGGCCCTGCAGGGGTGAAGTTCTACTTGGGCAGAGCTGCGGGAACCTTCAGATAGCAAAAGACCAGGTGGTGTGGATCAGAGGCAGAGCTAATCTGTAGGGCTTGGACGGGTAAGGGCTTGGGGGCTGGACCATGAACAGGTCTGAGTCCCTGAGAGGTAAGGGCTAAAGGGCTGGACCATAATCAGGGCTAAGAAGAAGGAAGAATGAGAGCTGGGGGCTGGACTTTCATCAGAGTAGGCCGGACACTTTGGATGGGCCAGTCTCTGGTGGGGAGTGGAGGGATGGGTGCAGGCTGGCGCAGTGGGAAGTACAGGGTCTCAGGGATACATTGTGCAGGGATGAGCTGGCACCCTGGGATGGGCAACAGCCAAGGAGCTGAACCTCTGTCAGGAGTGGGACCAGGTTCCCCAGATGAGCAAAGATGGAGAGGCTGACCGAAGCCCTAGGCACTCACTGCACAGACTCGACTTCCGCCAGGGGAAGACTTGGCCACCCAGCATCTGGCAAGTTTCACAGTAGAGGCTGAGCATGGGGCAGGGTCCAATGCCTAGACATACATCCACCATGCAATCTTGGACATAGGGACCTGGTGCCAGCATCTCATGGCACAGCTGGAAGGGCCCCAGGGGGTCCAAGAGGATGTCACAGATGTGGGCAAAGTGGGCTGGGGTGCTGGTGGCCGGCAGTGTGACACAGGATGGTGGCAGTGGCGGCATCTTGTCAGCAACATTCAGGCACCCAGTCGGGGAACCCACCACATAGCTACGGCCAAAGGCCCAAACCAATGCATCCTCAGGTAGCTTGGTGCCCAGCACAATTCCAGGCACCTGGAGGTCATCCATGGGATCCCCATTGTAGTCAGCACACAGCCCCACCACATGGCCCATATATGCTGCTGGAAGATCCACTACCACGCGGATCCCGGGGGCATAGGTCACCCGCAGGCCAAAGCGGCAGCTGACCACAGTGTCCCAGCCATGGCGAAAGATGAGGGTACTGTTGCTCAGAGCCTGGAATGGTAGATTCTGCCAGTCCCCATTCACCTGTGTGAAGAAGGTATGTCAAGCTGGGGCTCTAGGGACCCAGTATCAGTACCAAGGATGCCTATGTCCCTAGGTAAGAGCAGGGCCTCCAGAAGGCCTTGTTGAGGCACTGGGGGTCTGTCTACAATGACCGGAAAAAAAAAAAGAAAAAAGAAGAAGGAAAAAAAAAAAGGGCGGGGGGGGGGGGGGGGGCTTGGGATGCTGTCCATGGTACTGCTACTTTTTCCAACAAATACTTGGATGGTGAGAACTGTGGATTCTGGGATTTGGGCCTGTAGTATTCCTGGATCAGATTTGGGGATTTGAAAGCGACAGCCTCTGAAAGGGACACATGTGCAGTGTCTGGCACTTAGTCTGTATTCAATAAATATTTGTTGAACTAATGCATGGATGAATGAATGAGGCTCCTTGGCTTGGTCAGGCTGTAGAGTCCTAGGGATGCTGGGATTTCTAGGTAATGGCAGGGGCTCCAGGGTGCTATGCAAATGGCTCAGGGCGGGGAGGTCTGTCCACAACATATACAAATGTTGAAGCTGCTATCCGTGGTCTAACCACATTTGCCCAGAACAGCTGGGGCTGGGGGTATAAGAATTGGGGATGAGGGTTTGTAAGCTTTGGGAATTGGGGATTTGGAATTCCTGGATTGGGTCTGGGGATGCCACTTGGACTGAAATTGGGTCTGAAATTCAGTTAACACATATAACCTATGTTACAGTGCCTGCAATACAGTAGGTATTCAATAAGTGATTGTTGAATGAATAAATGGGATCCTTGGGTCAGGACTGGGGTTTCAAAAGCCCAGAATCAGGACTAAAAGCTCTGTTATACTGGGGCCCACAATAAAGGCTCTAGGATTCTTGAGTCCAAGCTAGGAGTTTTTGTCCCAGACACTCCAGGCCAGGAGTAATTGTCTTTACACTTAGGTTGAACTATATGAAACTGCCACATTTGTAGGAAAAAAAAAAATCAAATATTGGCAGCTTCATATGGTCCAATTTTAATAACTACATGTGTCAGGACAGTGAACTGTGGTAATTAAGAGTCCTTTGACTTTGGAGTCAAGTTATCTGGGTTCAAATCTTGGCTTCTGGTTTGTTTAGCTGTCTCACTTTGGCAATTTATTTAACTTCTCTGTAAAATGAGAAAAATAATAATATTCACTGAGAAAAAATTGTTGTAAGGATAAAGTAAGGATTTGTAATTGTGGGGCAGTGTTCCTTGGGGTAGCAGAGGGATCTTAGGTTCTGGGATTAGGGTCCCTTAGGGCCCCCTAGGGCTAGACCCCTGGTCCCAGGAAAAGCATGAAACCCGGTCCTAAATCACATGCCTCCAGGGACCAGACAAATAACTAAATGAGTGAAATGGAGAGCGTGGGATTGATGGGGACTGTGACAAACTGGAGAGAAAGTATGTCCCCCTGGCTAGAGAGGAAAGTCCCAACCACGAGTGGCCATTAGAATAGGAGACTGGTTGCCAGGGCTTCTCGTTTCTCAAGAGATATTATACATCCAGCCTTCCTCATTTAAAAGTGGTAATTCAAATTAACAAGTCAGGAAACAACAAATGTTGACGAGGATGCAGAGGAAAGGGAACCCTCTTACACTGCTGGTGGGAATGCAAGCTGGAAAACAGTATGGAGGTTCCTCAGAAAGTTAAAAATAGAGCTACCCTACTACCCAGCAATTGCACTACTGGGTATTTACCCCAAAGATAAAAATGTAGTGATCCGAAGGGGTACCTGCACCCCAATGTTTATAGCAGCAACGTCCACAATAGCCAAACTATGGAAAGGGCCCAGAGGCCCATCAACAGATGAATGGATAAAGAAGATGTGGTGTGTGTATATATATATATATATATATATATATATATATATATATATACAGTGGAATATTACTCAGCCATCAAAAAGAATGAAATCTTGCCATTTGCAATGATGTAGATGGAACTAGAGAGTATTATACTAAGTGAAATAAGTCAGTCAGAGAAAGACAATTATATGATTTCACGCATATGTGCAATTTAAGAAACAAAACAGAGGAGCATAGAGGAAGGGAGGGAAAAATAAAACAAGACAAAATCAGAGAGGGAGACAAACCATAAGAGGCTCTTAACTATAGGAAAAAACTTAAGGTTGCTGGAGGGGAGGAGGGTGGGGGAGGGGGTAACTGGGTGATGGGCATTAAAGAGGGCACGTGATGTAATGAGCACTGGGTGTTATATGCAACTGATGAATCTCTGAACTCTACCTCGGAAACTAATAATACACTATATGTTAATTAATTAATTTAAATAAAGTAAAATAAAATAAAATAAAAGACTTATAAAAACAAAAATATACCACATTGGTGGGCTGGCAAACTCAACAGTCTCCCCAATTGGAGTTATAGATTCAATGCAATCCCAATAAAAAAATCCACCCAAAAAGAAAAAAAGTGGTAATTCAGTAATAAACTAAAAATATTGCCAAGGCAAACTCCTGATGCAAAATAACTGTCGGTGTCTGGGTCCTGTCCTCTGTGGTCAGTGAATACTCAGCGCCACGGCCCCACAACTCCTCTCCCAGTGTCTCTTTCCAGGGCCTTTCCTACCTTGATGAGAAAATTTGCCATGTTGAAGTGGTGTCAGAATCATTGGGGACTCTGAATTATGTTTCACAAAGGAGGTAGTTGAGGTCATGTTTTTTTGTTTTGTTTTGTTTTGTTTTGTTTTGTTTTGTTTTTATTTGCAGAGACAGCATAACAGACCCTGGAGCTAAAATGCCAAGCTTTAAATACCAGCTCTGCTATTTATCAGCTGTGTGACCTTGGGCAAATTGCCTCACCTCTCTGGGCCACAGTTTCCTCATCTGGAAAATGGCAATGCCAATTGTATCTACCTTAAGAGGACTCTTGTGCATTATGTGTTATTATATTGGCACCTAGTGAGCGCCTTCCATGTAGCCTTTCCAACAACACTACAACCTCTTTTCCTTTGCCACAAGAAGTTATGGGGGACTGGGTAAAGGGCTTCTGGACTTAGGGTTTGGTCCTAAAGAGTTAAGGTTTGAGTTCTGATTTAGGGGTTAGTTTTGGGGGGTTAAAGTTAAGCGGCTGCGTCAGAGATCATGGGGCAAGAGCAAGGAGGTGGGAGTCCTAGGTTGAAGGTCCAATATCATAGGACAAAAACTCAAGGTGTGATCCTAGGGTGAGGTTAGGGGGATCTTGGGATCAGGGTTGGGAGTCTTGAGGTGAGGACCCTGGGTCAGAGGTCATAACGTGGGATCCCTGGGTGCATGTGTGGGCAGGGTTGGATTTTCTCACCAGGACACGACTGGGTTCCTTGGGGTCCAGCCTCAGGTGGCACCCAGACACGAACACTTCGAGGCTACCCGGGAGGCCATCAGGTCCGGTGCCCAGGAGCACACGGAAGTCCGCCAGTTCCTGCGGCGCCGGAGAACTAAGGCCGCTCAGCAGGTACACGCAAGAGCCAGGAAAGCGAAACCGGCGCCCATCGAAGGTGATATAGTGGCCTCCACCGGCCGCCACGCATGTCGCCATGCTCGAGGGCACACACGTGCGCAGGCCGAGTGACAGAACGCAGCGCTCGCCTGGCCTGCAACCGGCCTGGGTGCAGATCACACTCCCTCCTGAAGCTGGGCAGACACAGCGGCGCGTGCAGCCCACGCCCTCCCATAAAGTCTCGCCTGGTCCCAGCAGACGTCCCTGGTGCGTGCAGCCACAGCCACCAGGCCCGGGGCGCCGCAGGACGCAGGCAGGGCCGCTGTGAACGTAGCCGGCATCACAGGCGCACGTTTCCCCGCAGGGCAGTGGGCACGACGCTCGCAACCGACCCATGCACGTCTCTGGGCAGGAGGAGCCACACGGCTCGTAGTGGCTGTTGTGGGGGCACTCGATGGCTGGGGGCAGGGGAGGAAGGTGGAGGGGAGAGAGTGTTCACATCAGGATCTCCTAGTCTGGTTCCAGAGACCTAAGTATTCAGCTACCCCTGGAATGGAGACGTTCTCGCCCTCTGCTTCCAAGAGTCGTGCCCAGGATCCTGGGGATCCTCTTCCCCTAGAATGGAGGCTTTCCAGCAAACTCCATCTCAGAGTAAAGAAGTTTCTATCATCAGAAACCAGAAGTCCCCTTTCCAGAACATAAAAGTCTGGCCCTGGGACACAGAACTCTCACCGCAGAGCCTGGAGTCCTCGTCGCCTAGAGGACTTTTCCATCCACCAAATCTAGGAAACCTGCCTTTTAGAATGAACTAATTCTGGACCCCAGGGTCCGGAAGCCTTCGCCCTAAGACCCAAAGGCCCCAGACCCCAAGACCTAGGTGTTCCAGGTCCCAGAAACCAGAAATTCCGCCCCTAGGGTGGAGAAGTCTCCATCCCCAAACCCAACGAACTCTGCCTCTGCGGCCTCCGCAGTCCCACCCCAGGGACCCTGCAGGCTTGCCCCAGGAATCAACTCCAGCATCAAGGAGTACCACCCCCTAAGTCCCAGAATCCCCTTCCCCAGTAACCCATAGCCTTTTCCATCTTAAGGCTCACTCACGGCAGCCCGTCTGGAATCTCCAGGAGTCGATGCTGACACCCAGGCGCTGACACGCGTGCGCGTAGGCCTGGAGGGTCAAGCAAAGCGCAGGTCGGTAGTTGGGAAGGGGGCAGATCCAAGCACTGCAGCTGGTCTCGAAGGGCGCAGGCAGCAGCACGTCGTGGCAGGGGCTAAAGGGCCCCTTCCCAGCTGCCAGGATGGCGCAGGGCCCCGGGGTCTCCGGTGGGGACGCTGGCTTGGCGCAGGGAGCAGCCCAGAGGGCGTGGCACGGGGCATCCGGCGGCTGCAGGGCCCAAGTGCGCAAGAAAGCGCGCGGGTCCGGACCGCCCACATCGTCTGTCGGGTCGCCGTTGAAGTTGCCGCACAGGCCCACCACGTGCGCACGGTAGCCGTCGGTCACTTGCAGAGACAGCGCGTGCTGCCAGTCGTACACCAGGCGCAGCGCGGGCGGCTCATGCTCCAGACCTGCCTCCGCCCAGAGTTCTGAGCTGCGGAAATGCAACCGCAGCCTCCCGTCGTGCAGCGTCGCCGGCAGCCGGAGCCGCTGCTGGTTCACCTGCAGGGGTGACCCAAGAAAGGGTGCATTCCTGAGCATTTGAGGAGACGTGGAGGATGGAAGCTGAGGGGGTTGGATTTGGGGATACTGAGGGAGTGGGGACTTTGGGGCGGTAAGGTGGGAATGAGTTAATATGTGAAAAGCACTTGGAACAGAGTCCACCTCGCGGTTCATATGAGGAGGGTTTTCTATGTCTATTGTCCGCTAACACTAGCATGTGGAACCTCCAAATTCTGTGAGCTTTGGGCCTATCCTAGGACCGCATGCAGCCACTGGCGTGTCTGAAATTTCTCCTCAGGGAATTTTTAGAGGCACTGTTCTGGTTGGAAGGTCACTCCATGCACTAACCCAGAGTCTTTATTTTTTAATTATTTTGCATTTATTTATTTTAGCCAGGAGTTTTGTTACCAATACCCAGATGCGACCTCATGCAAAATTCAGAAATCTTCCTCTCAGGAATCTAGATAAGTGATTCTACTAAGGAAGCTCCAGTTCATTAGAGAGCCTTCAGCTAGGACCCCAGTGTCCTTTCCCCAATTACCAAGAGCCTCCACCAAGAGCTTCCGGATCATATGATATCTCTCCTCCCAATCCATGATTTCCATTTTTTTTTTGCGTCCACCCACCAAGAAGGTTACCAACCCACCTTTTACTCTCATTCACCACCTCCACCCTGGTCCAATCATCATCTCCTGCCCGGACAATGGCAGTGACCTCCTCACTGGTCTCCTGGTGCATCCTTCACAAGCCCCATAGTCTGTTCCCCACATGGCAGCCACAGGGATCCTGTTAACACCCAAGTGATATTTCATCCCTCCTCTGTACCACAATCCCTCCTCTTCAGCCTGGCTTCTTGCTATTCCTCGAACATGCCTGTGAGATTCCCCCCTTTAGGCATTTGCTGTTCCCTCTGCCTGAAATGCTCTTCTCTCAGATGTACACATTGCTCTCTCCCTCACCTCTCTTAAGACTTGGCTCAAGTTTCATCTTCTCAGAGAGGTGCTCCTACTTAAAACTATGCTCTCAGACATCCTGATGCCACTTTCGTGATCCATTTTTTCCTCCTTAGCATGTATCACCTTCGAACATACCACATAATAACTTCTATTTATTGCTGATCTTTCTCCACTAGAACATAAGTACCGTGAGAACAAGGATTTTGTCTGTCTTGATCACTGATGTGTCCTCAGTGCCTTAAGCAAGGTCTGGTACATGATAATAAAACATTCCTTAATTGATGAAGAAACTCAGGAGTGTCAGGTCCTTTGGAGATGGGGGCTCATTTGATGAGAGTATAAATCTGGCGCCCTGTGGATTTGAAGGTGCTAGATACCTGGGTTGGGGTGCTGGTTGCTGGGGAGCCATAAGAGCACTTGGGGAACTCCTGACTCCTGAGTGGCAGGGTGAGTTCCCAAAAGGTGTGTGGAGGGGAGTATGGAGCATCTTGGGCTCATGCATCAGGTCCTAGCATCCTGTACTTCTGTGCTTTCCATATATTAGCCTATTTGATCCTCCCTACAGTCTGATGAGTTCAATCTTTTTGTCATCCTGATTTCACAGATGAAGAAACTAAGGCCCAGAGAGTTTAAATGATTTGCCTAAGGTCATACACATAACAGGTGGACAACCTGGGACTGGAACTCAGGCCATCAGTTTCCAGAGTCCATTGTCTCTCTATAGTGGTGCTGAGGAGTGGCTTAGTATATCCATAACCTCATAGGTGTGCTCCCTCTAGCAACCCTGATTAAACATATTCTAGCCCCCACAACCTTCCAGAGTAATGCCTCCAAACCTTCCCTGAGGAGAAATTTCACACATGCTGGTGGCTGCATGTGGTCCAAGGATAAGTCCAAAGCTCACAGAATGTAGAGGTTCCAGTTGTCAGTGTTAGGGGACAATAAACATGGCAAACTCCTCAGATGACACTTACCATGAGGTGGACTCTGTCCCAAGTGCTTTTTGTATGTTAACTCATTCCCACTTCACAGGAACCTGTTAACATAGGTGCTAGAAATCCACGGTCCATTAGCCACAATCCCCAAATGCAAAAGTGGCCTGAACACTAAGATGTTTTGTGTATTTGATGTCAAAAATGTAATTGGCAGCAAAAGCTGACCTGAACTCATGGTATGGCTGCTTAAAGTCTTATTTATCCCACTTAGTGTGAATATTCAGACATTTCACTGCAGAGATATTAATGCTTGTAATTATGTAACACCTATTGGGATTATTATATGATATATGGCATTTGCATGGGATGACCACTTGAAATTCTGAAATCTGAAATGCACCGGGCCCCAAGCATTTTGGATAAGGGACTGTGGACCTATATAATTGCCTCCACTGTAGAGTTGACAAAAATGAGGGATGGAGAAGGATAGAGTTTCCCAGGATTCCATACTTAATGATTCTTACCTGGACAAAGCCGAACTCGTGCTTGACAGCAGTGATGGTGACACCAAAGATGCGCATCGTGACAAAGTGCATGGGCTGCCTCTCTCCAGAGCTGGCGATCCACAGCTGGAAGGCAGGGAGGCCACTGGGGAGGGCCTGAGGGCAATGGCTCAGCATGTAGGTACAGCCTCCAGACACAGGGAAAGAGTAGCCATCGAAAGTGTAGATGTATGGTAGCCCGGAAGCCCAGCAGGTACCCCCTGTGATGCCCCCCTGCCCCTTACTAGAGATGCCCACTGTCTCCGACTTGGCCTCAGACACCATTTTGGACCCAGCCACAGTTCCAAGTTCTTGCTTTGCCATAGTCACAGCCTCCAAGCCTGGCTCAGTCACGGCCACCACCTTGGGCCCCAGCTTGGCCGCTGAGATGGCTTCTGACCCAGCCTTAGACACTGTCTTGGGTTCGGACTCTGGTTGAGCCGTGGGCACTGGTAGGGGGAAAGGTGCAGGTGCTGGTTCAGCCACAACCAGCGTCCCGGGAATTGGTTCTTTTAGAGCCAAAGGTTCAAGTTCTGGTTTAACCAAAGCTAAAGATTGAGGCTTAAGTTCATTCATGGCCACAGATACAAGCCCCGGTTCTGCTTCAGGTGTGCTCTCTGCCGCGGTTTTAGAGCTGGAGAAGGACACTGTATTAGAGTCCTTTAGAGATATTGTCTTGGGACTGAACATGATCTCGGTGGCCTGGGTGCTGGCCACACACTCAGGTTTGTGCTTCACAAGGTGACATGTGGTCCCACTGGAGCATACATGGTCCTTACAGGATCCTGGGAACTGGAGTGGCATCACCAGGGAAGATTCTAGGAGGGGATAGAATTCTGTAGGAGGGTTCAGATCTTCCTCAGTCAGAATATCTGGAGATGAGATGAGATGAAATGATGCAACAGAACTAGATCCTGGCATTTGGTCCCACCCTTTCCTGCCTTCATGCCCTAGGCCTCCAGGGTTGATGGAGACTCAACATTCATAAGCTAGCAGGGTTCCCAATCTAAAATGAAGTGGGCCTATATCGTCAGAAAGAAAAAGGTGGGGCTGAAGGACAATAGAGAAATGGTCAGCACAGTGTGGGTATACATCCTTGTTGTGATGAGCTGGAGAGCACAGACTCCATCTAAGGACACCAATCAGTTATTAACAAAATCTATGTGCCAGTAAGTCTAAACACATCTGTGCGTTGGTTTTGGCCAGTGAGGACTTCCAGCTTGCCATGTTAAGCAGCCTTAAAAATGTGTGTGTGTGTGTGTGTGTGTGTATGTATTGTGTAGTGTGTGTGTGTGTGTGTGTGTGTTCTGTTGGGATCTAGCCACCCCATTTCCCAGGGAGGGGAGTTATTTTTTTCATAGCTATTGATGCATGATACTAGACACCTACAAAGTGAACTTTTAAGAAATAACTTCGTTCTGTAAGGGTTTGCATATTTTCCATCAAAACAGAATACAGACTTTTGGTATGGATTAGAATATGAACTAAAGTATCAGCTCCTTTCGGTAGGAATGTTTCTATGTTGTACATCGTTGCATCTCCCGTACCCAGAACAGGCCTAGCCTGAAGTAAATCTAAAATAAATTGTCGAAAATTAATGATAGCAAATGTTTACTGCATGCCAGGCACTCTTCAACCTTCAACTGCTTCCTCTATAAAACGGGGATAACAGGGGCTCTTGGGTGGCTCAGTCAGTTGAGCATCCGGCTCTTGGTTTCAGCTCAGGTCATGACCTCATGGGTCCTAGGATCTAGCCCCACGGTGGGCTCCGCTTGGCAGGGAGTCTGCTTGAAGATTCTCTCCCTCTGTCCTTCCCCCCACTCTCTCTCCCTCTCTCAAATAAATAAATAAATAAATCCTTTTTTAAAAATGGGGATAATAAAGAGACCTGCCTCCAGAGTGGCTGTGAGGAATACATTGTATAATGTACATACATTATATATAAAAGCACTTACCGCTGAGCTCATAAGTCTAGACTATAAGTCTGTGTGAAGCAGTACAAAATAAAACAACACAAAAAGGTGGTTAAAAACTTGTGCTCTGGAAGCAAGTAGACTTGGGTTCAAATCCCGACTCTGCCACTTTCTAGCTGTGCAAACTTGCTAAAAGATTTAACCTCCAGCCCTTCCCCTCCCCAGAAAAAAGGGAATTATTACAATACTGTTCTACAGTCAACCTCAAAGACTAGCGGGAAGGTCAAGCACCCATTATTTTATCCCTTCCCCTGACCCCACTGTTTACAATTTACACTGTAGTAAAGAAAAAGAACATGTGACCTTCAACAATAACTTCCTTTTTGAGCCCAGTGCCTGGCATATGATTTGGTGCACATTTAACAACTTATAACCATTATTATTCATTCCACAAATATTTACTAAGGGTTGGACACTGTCCTACCTAAAAATCGTACAATTAACTGTGTATCTTAGAACTTACTTAATTTTTTTTTTTTTTTAAAGCATTGACTTCAAGGAACTGATGGGAGACAGAGAAAGAGAATAAGTAAGTATATAGAAAGTGATATGAGCTGGAAAAAAATCAGGGAAGGGCTGGAGTTTGTCAGGGATGGGGAATTGCGATTTTAAATTGAGTGGTCAATTTGGCCTCGGTAAGAAGGTGGTATTTGAGCAAAGACTTGAAGGAGATGAGGGTGAGATCTATAAAGATATCATGGGGACAGTCAGTGTTAAAGGCTCTGAGCAGGGAGAAGAAAGTAAGGTGGCTTGTGGGGCTGGACTGGAGTGAGTGAAGGGCAAGAGTAACAGATGAGATCAGAGAGGTAATGGGAAGAGATTGTATGGGGCCTCATAAAACACTGTAAGTACTGGGGCGCCTGGGTGGCTCAGTTGGTTAAGCATCTGCCTTCTGCTCAGGTCATGATCCCGGAGTCCTGGGATTGAGCCCCACATAGGGCTCTCTGCTCGGTGGGGAGTCTGCTTCTCCCTCTGCTCCTGATCTCTCTCTCAAATAATAAAATCTTAAAAACACACACACACACAACACTGTAAGTACTGTGCTTCTGCTGGGTGTAATAATAATCGCATGGAAAGATTTTGAGTGGAGGAGGGAGTGATTTGCATGAAAAAAAATCCCTGCCCCTCGGGCTGCTATGTGAACAATTGAAGGTAGTGTTACGATTTTCCCCGTCCCTGATCTCCTGGAATCCCATCGTCTGCCCAACTTCCCACTGTCTTGGGCCCCAGTGCTGCTCACCCACGCTTGGCTGCCCCATGGCCTGGGTCCCGAAGCCCGCGCCAGGGGCGGTGCCGAAGCTGAGCACGCCCACGGGCGGCCCGCGAGTCTCCAGGAAGTGCACCACTCCGGGCTCAGGTCCATATGCCACCTCGGTCCAGACGAAACCCGGAGCGGTGGCGTGGCTTTCACCGGAATGCTGCCCGTGGCCCGGTTCTGGGCCGCCGGGGATTAGGCGCCAGTGCAGGTTGGGCAGCGGCTGCTGATCAAGGAGCACCGGGGTGGGCTCGCGCGCCAGCAGCACCGCCACGTTGGAAAAGCCCGGCTGCGCTGTGAGCGCAAAGCTGCGGCTGAACGCGTCCACCGGAGGCAAGAGAGCGAAGAAGGGATTGTAGGCGACGCCCCCGCGGGCCGCAGCTGCGGCCAGGAAAAGCACCTGCAGGCCGGCAGAGGAGCGCAGCACCAGGGGACGCACTGGGTCCACGGCGAAGTGCAGCACGACTCCACCGCGCAGAGCCTGCGCCCCTTCGGCGCCGCCCCCCCAGAAGCTCAGGCTGCCCAGGCTGTCCGCCACCACGTACACGTGGTCTTTGGGTCCGGGAGCCGCGGGCGCGAACGGGGGTACGGCGTAGACGCGGCCCCAGTAACCCTGCGGCAGGAGTTGCTCGGACACGTGGCCACAGGCCTTATTTCTCGCTTGCAGGCAACTGTGGCCAGCCAGCAGCGCGACGGGATGAGTGGCCACGACGCGCGTGCCCGACAGGTCGCCTGCGCTCTGCACCTGCAGCGCCTGGAAGGGCTCAAGGCGCACGAGGAGGGGCCGGCCGGCAGCATGCTCGACGCCATCCAGCAGGATGGGCACCGGAGGCGTGAGGCGCAGGCGCGTGGGCCAAGCGCCGGCCACCACCGCAAACTCCTTGTGCCGGTCGTGGGGCTGCAGCGACGGCGTCACCACCACGTAGCGCGTACCCAGCAGGCGGCGCGGAAGCGCCAGTGCCGTGTCTAGGGAGGTGCGCCCACGCGCGTTCACCACGGTCACTCCCACCGGTCGCGACGCGGCTAAGCGCACCGCGCCCCCCGCCGCCCGCCGCGAGCCCCGCAGCTCCACAGCGCTGGGCAGGCGCACCAAGGCAGTGGTGCCTGGCTGCAGGCTCAGCGCGCGCCGAAGGGGCGGGCCCCCCATCGGGTGCGCCCTCACTTGCACCGCCGTCGGGGGCCCCTTGGGCGGTGGCGACACGTACAGGCGGAAGTTGGGCTTCTCAGCGGCCCCGTTCTCCAAGAAAGCCGTGATGAAGTAACGGCCCTGGAAATCCACAAATGCAACCGTTGGGCCTGAGGGAACGAACCCAAGGGGAAAGGAGGGAGTCAGCGTAATCTGTTGGATTTTGAGGTCAAATACATCAGGTTTTAATCCTGACCGCCATGCTCTAGCCATGTCAACGTGGGCAAGGTACCACCTCTGGGCCTCAGTTTCCTCATCTGTCAAAAGGGGGTGTTGGCAGAGCTATGAGAATATTAGATGAGATAATATATGTAAAGGCCATGGAACAATATCTGGTAAATATTAACTTTAAAAAAAGCTGTTTCCTTTGAACCATCTGTCCCAGAAAGGCCTGCTCAGCCCCCTTCCCACAACTGGTTTGGCCAATTCTCCGCCACAGAGTCTACCCAAACAGTCCCTGGACCCAGCGGGCCAGGGCCCTGTCCCAGGAAGCTCCACTGTGGCTAATCCCCTGTTACAGAACCATGCCAGGCAGCCCCAAACCCCAGCCAGCACAACCAGTCCCCTGCTGCAGATCCAGAGCAGCTCACCAGTCTTCTGCATCCCCCATGGATCACTCACCCCACAGGCAGCCCAGGGCACCAAGGCACAGCAGGGCAGAGGAGAGGGCAGCCATGGCCGGGGAGAGGGTGGACAGTTATGGGCTAGAGCAGTCTCTCGGTGCCAGTCTGCCTCAGCCCTTGCACTGCAGGAGCAGAAGGGGGCACAGGGGGAATCCCAGAGAAGGGCTCAGGCCTCGGAGCCCAGGCAAAAAGGCAAGGCTGCAGGTCTCACCTGCAGGAGCTGGGCTGAGGCCACAGTGCAGGGGTATTTATAGTCCCAGATGCCTGAGCCCAGACCTCCCCTCAGCACACCGGATGTCCCCATTAGCACTGGTTCCAGTCTGACCTGGTGCCATTGATTGTAATGAGGCCTAATTATGTGGGTGGGGGCAGGGAGATGGGAGAGATGGAGAGACAGAGGGGGAGCGACACAGAGAGAAGAAGGGAGGGACAGATATGGGGAAGTGAATTAGGAGATCAAAGGGGGCAGGGCAAGAATTCCATGGTTTCCAAGAAAAGTGGGACAGGACTCCTGAGCCTGCCAAGGGCAGAGAGCCTTCAGGCTTGAATTTTAGGTGTCCTGGGAAGGGGGGCGGGGGCAGGAGCCTGGACTCCTGGATTCTGAGGAAGGAGAGAAATAGACATTGGACTTCTGTGTCTCAGGGAGGAGGGGACTGGGGACCTGAACTCCTAGGTCGTGGAAGTGACAGAGGCAGGAGAGGACACGATGTGCTGGATGTGCAGGTCTGGAGGCTATGGGGCGGAGCTGCCCAAGGAAAGACAATGGCTTCCACATGACTCCCCTCCTTCCAGAACGTCCTGAGCTGGAGAACAATGGGGTTGCACCCTACGTGGAGGATCCGGGACGAAGGACAGGCTGGCTCTCCAGACAAGGAAAGGCCTTGGATTCAGTTTCCAGCCCCTTCCTTCCCAGGTCCTAGGAACCTGCACCCCTAGCCCCTTTCTCCCCCCAGAACCCTTGCCTTTGGTAGGGAGGGTAGAGGGAGAATTCAAGAAGGAATTCTTTCAATAGCTTCATTTCTCACCTGCTTAAGATCCTTCCTCTGCTCTTCAACACAAGCAGAGGAGGTGAAGGAAGGCTCCCCCCAGGGCACACGAACAACGTGGGGGTGTAAAAGGGTGGGCTTTTCAGGGAATACTTCTTTCCTTCCAGCCTGAGGTGGGGAACATATAAGCTAGAGGTGGAGCTGGGGGCAGGTGGGGGAGGGGCAAGACCTGTACTGCCAGGCTGAGTAGCTGGAACTTCGTCCCAGGAACCCAGGAGAGCCATGGAGGGTTTTATGCAGAGGAGGGTCAGGTTTGGCTTTACGAAGATTCCCTGGACCAGAGTGGGAGACTGAGGCCAGGACTCCAGGGGGAGGAGATGCAGGGACCCAGGTGGGTGAGGCAGGAGCTAGAAAAAGGTGGAGCCAGAGAAGGGAGGAAGGCTAGGTGGGAGGGCTGCCAGGAGGCTGAGTGGAGGGTCGCCCTGAGAGGACCTGGGGAAGAGGGGCAGGTTTGGGAGGAAGCTAAGGCCAATGTGGCACCCGGTGGATGTGAGAGGCCTGGGGGCTGTCCAGGAAGCCGAGGGAAGCCAGGTTTAGAGGAGGGGCCAGCGCTGGGGACAGAGATGTGGGGGTCTTCGGCAGAGAAGGAAAACAGGAGCATGGGGGCATGTGGAGAGGTGCCACCCCAGAAGGAGGTGAGTGAAGCAGGAAGGGGGTCAGTTCCCAGCCCCGGGGGTGGGGGTGGTGGTGGAGGGCCCACAGCGTTTAGGGCTATGGATGAAGAGGAAGGTCCGAAAGATCTGATGTTTTATCTGGAGGACCGGGGAGAGGGAATCGCCCTCCAGGGGTTCCACAGAGTTGAAGCCAGAATATACCCAGAATAAAGTCCTTTGAAGTCTTACACTTTATACTCTAAATTCTTGTAAATTTTGTATTCACTTTCATCAGTCTATCCATGTGAGTTCTCATATAAAGATTTTCTACCTACCGGTGACACCCATTAACCTACCCTTGTGCACCCCACTCCCCAACAGTGAAAATCTTCAAGTGAAAATGAAGCTCTGGATTCAGCCTGTGGCTTTGGGTCTCCCTGGCCAGTCTCCTGGTGCATTGGGTGACTGTCACCCAAGTATTCAAGGCTCTTCATGAGCCTGCATCACAGTGACCAGACACTCTCCACAGGCAGCCCAGCCTCCCCCCCCGACCTTGTTCTTTGTCACGTGGCACTAGCCACCCTCCCCACCACAGACAGATGGATCTTTCTGAAGTCCAAGCCTGACCCCGACCCTCCGCCATGGTTCCTTAGTGCCTCTGGAATGGTGTCACTGCTCGCCAGCCTGGCAGCTGACATCCACCTGCTGCCCGAGCTCACCCCTCACTATCCCCCATCTTCCGCTCTGTGCTCCAGCGACACAGAACTTCAGCCAGCTCTTCAAGAGTACAATCCTCTCTTCCTTTTCTTGTGTTTTGCACACAGTGTTCTCTGTCCTTGGAAGACCCTCTCCTCTCCTGGCTCTTTTTGTATATCCCGCAAGTATGCAGGGCCCAGTGTGAAATGAAAATGTGGAGTCCTTTGTTCAAAAATTATTAAGAATTTCATGAGGGCGACAGCAGGGCATTCAACCACGCACAGGGCCCTTCCAAACGTGAGGTGCTGTGGTGGGACGCTACAGGTCACACTGCCATGAAGCTGGCCCCGCATTCAGGCCACCTCCCAAGCCAGGCTCAGTGAGGAGCCCGTTCTGGGCTCCCAAAGTCCCTTGCGCTTAGACAGGCCCTAATCAGTCTTCCCTGCGCTTCCCCTATCCCAGCCCTCTCCACTTTGGGGTGCCATTGTTTAGTGAACATGTATTTCCTCCATGGGCCTGGAGCTCTGTGAAGGCGGGGTCTGGGGCTGGGTTGGTCCCCCCCCCCGCCCCTCCGGGTGCCCAGCATCGCTCTGTACGGGTCAGGGCAGCACCAAGCACAGATGCCCATCCTTGTTTTTGTGAAGCATATAGGGGTACAGGCACCAGGGAAGAATCAAAGGCAGAGGCCACGCTCAGGTTCAACCTGGAAGAGAAACATCCCTTTTCGGAGGAACCCTTTATCGGACTCCCCCCAACACGTGCCCACAGAACAAGCTGTGAAAGCTTGGCATTAGCTGAGGCCTGGCAGGGAAGGGACCCCAGATACGGAGACACTCGGGGCCTATGTTATCTTTGCCGCTAACCCAGACACATAGGTTGGATGTGGCACCATGCAGACAGGAGAGCGTCCTGGTATGAGGACTATGGTTACTTCGAGAAAACGCTCCAGGAGCCTGGAACTTTGGTTCCAGGAAACCTGGTCTCAAAAATATGCAAGGCATTCTCAAAGCCACCCAGGGGATGGACCATGGGAGGAGGAGGAGCATTCCCTGGGCTCAGGAAATTGGTGGACTCAGCTGGGCAGTGTTGGACAAGCTACATTTTAACTTTAAATTCTAGATACATGTGATCATTTGTCCATAGTAGTATTGTTCCTGCATGGGGGTGGGGGATGACCCAGGCACCCTGTTGGGAAGGCAGAGGGGGGCCATGCTAGAGGAACTAGCCTGCCCCCATCTCTCTCCTCCCACACTCTTTGCTTCCAAATGTATAATCAGCTACCACTGGGTGTGTGTCCCCCTTCCAGGCCTGCATTTCCTGGAAGGAAACTCCCCCCAACCAGTCATGGTCTCTGCCTTGCAGAGCCAACGTCCACGGTCTGCCTGGTACTTGAACCTGGAAAAAGTTCTTAATTCTTATGCTACAGACAGGTCAGCTTCCTCATCTGAGGGACGGATCCTTGGATATCACACACCTGGGTCCCACAGCTCTTTTTTCCAGTCTCTACAACCTTGCCTGAGAGCCAGATCATTGGATAGTGGTCCACACTGTCCTCCTTTGCATAGGGGACAGAGGTCCCTGGTGAGGTAGTCTCAAATCTCTCTCCAGTCCATCCACTTCAGGCCCCAACCTCGTTTGGGTCAGCGTTCTGCTTGGACCATTGCAGTAGCCCCTTCCTCGGTCTCCCTTCTCCACTTCTGTCCCCTACATGCAAACAGACCTACCACTGGAGCTTCCTGAAGAAGGAAGCTTCTCCTCCTTGTTCAAAACCTCCAATGGCTTCTCATGCCACTTATAATAAAACCCAGATTCTTCCCGGCAGCCTACAGTGTCCTGCATTATCTGGCCCCTTCCCACTTTCCAGCCTCAACACAGCATCTTTCCCTCACCCTGCCTCAGCAGCCCCCTTCAGGCCCTGTTACTCATCATGCACCCCCCAGCCCCTACACTTCTGCACATGCTGTTCCATTTGCATGGGATGCCCTTTCCACCCCCGGGGCAGTTAACTCCAACCTGAGCATCCTTCAGATCTCAGCTGAGTAGTCACTGCCTCCAGGAAGCCTCTCTCAACCTCAATTCCTGGGTCAGGTCTCCTGGTTACAGGGTCTCACGATTCCATGGATCTCTCCTGCATGCCCCGCCCCTCCCCTCGCCATCACCACAGATGCTTTACACTGGCTTGTGTGATGATTTCACATGTTTCCCCACCAAATGGTGAGATATGTGAGGGCAGGACCTGTGCCTGAATTTGCTCAGTATTGAATTCCCAGTATGCTGCACAAGTAGGCACACAATAAATTATTCAAATTTAAAAAGAAGGGTTGAGGGGGGCGCCTGGGTGGCTCAGTCGTTAAGCGTCTGCCTTCGGCTCAGGTCATGATCCCAGGGTCCTGGAATCGAGCCCCGCATCGGGCTTCCTGCTCTGCGGGAAGCCTGCTTCTCCCTCTCCACTCCCCCTGCTTGTGTTCCCTTTCTCGCTGTGTCTCTCTCTGTCCAATAAATAAATAAAATTAAAAAAATAATAAAATACTATGAATCTTTAGAAAAAAAAGGGTTGAGGAATGGTGCACTCTGGCTCCCCCTCGTGGCAGCAACTGGGTATTTTGTAGTTGGCACTAGACCTCCAAACTTCCCACTCCCTAGGCCCCCTTGGCCAAGACACCTCACTCACCCTGATAGCTTCACCTGACCTCAGCCACCAAGGGTAACAAACAAGAAGGACCTCATTATGCTTCTGGAGGACTCAGGAGTCAGACCAGGTCCCTGGGACTCAGATTGTTCCCATGACTGGTGGAAGATCATTTTCAAAGCCTATACCCACCAAGAAAACTGTTGCAGAATCTAGGATGTTATCCCACGAGGACAGGGTCATGTGCACCAGGTCTTGAGAATGGCCAGTCCAGTCTTGGGCCCTCTTCACCATGCTCCTCACATCAGCATCACTCCAGAAAACACTCACAGGACTTCAGTCCCTCTCCCCCACTTCCATCTTCTCTGCCTCTGGACCCACCACCAGAGGAGGTCTGGGGTCAAGGAACACTATTCCTCTTACTGCCTATCCCATTCCTGGCTCTCCAATGAGGCACGATGTTACCAAGACCCAGGGTTTGGTCTTCCAAACCTCCAGGTCTGGTGTCTGAGGGGGGCCCAAGGCAGTCCAAGACAGAGTGAGGACCAGCCTTGCAGAGACACAGGGCTGATAGGTCCAGATCAACCTGAACCAGGTCCGAGGTCCACAGAATCACAGGGTTTACGCTCCCTAACTATACTTTTTACTCCTACTCTCAAATCAGCTGAATCTGGCACCTGCCCAGCCAATCCCCTAACACCGCTTTCACTGAGGTCACCATGGCCTGATATCATTAAACACAATAGTCACTTGGGTCTGACTTGCCTGGTTTGCTTCACTCTGTCCCTCCATCTGCTGTTGCTATTTAGTCTTTGTCAGGTTTTTCTTTGCCTGTCCCTTAAATACGGAAAGTCCCAGAGGCTGTCTCATCACCCCAGTGGCCTCATTCTCCATCTCTGCTGACATAGCCTTCTTTTCGGTCCCCAGCTCCAGCCTCAGACCAGGGTCCTGAGGCCTCCTGGCCACCACCCCCTAGAAAAGTCTTCTGGGGCCTCCCACATTCACCAAGTCCCCCCATTGGCCTCAGCATATTCCCCAAACCTGTACCTTCTTCCTGGTTCTGTATCAGGTGGCTCCACTGTCCCCTCCCTTGGCCAGAGCCCTGGGCCTCACCCTGGACGCTTCCCTCCCCCACAGCCCTTCAGCTCCACAATCTGTCCATTCAGCTTCCTCTCTCACCTACCCCCTACTCCTTTCCCCCAGCCCTGCCCGGTCCAGTCTTGTCCTTAGCCACCTGGGTCCCTGCCTTGGCTTCCCCCAGGCTCCCAGCTTCAGTCTTCCCCTTTGGTCCATCCTCTTCATGACAGCTAGAAAGAGCTCCCTAAAGCCCATTCCTGACCCTGTCCCTCCCTTGCATAGAATCCTCCATGGCTCCCGAGTACTATCAGACCAGAGCTGAGTTCCTCAGCCTGGAGGTCCTGGACCCTGCTCACCCCTCCTGCCTTACCTCTACCACAGTACCCCCAGTGTCTGGCATTTACTAAGTCCTTGCTTGTGCTGGGCCCTCTGCCTGGGACAGCTCTCTCTTTGCTCTTTGTCCAATTATCTCCTTCTGATGTCATGCTCAGATCTCATCTTTCCTCCAGGAAGCCTCCCTGACAACACCCTAGGCTGAGTCAGGCACCTTTCCTGGGCTCCCGCAATATCTTAGGCTTCCCTCATCACCACATCTCTGCTAACTCTGAACTATTGCTCTCTGAGCAGGGATTGGGGCCGTTCTGGGTCATGGCAGCATCACCCAGCACAGGGCACACCCAGGGGGCATGCTCACGGAATTCTGTCAACTGAATGGATGACCATCCTCAGTCTCATCCAGGAACCTCAGACAGAATGGAGTGGGGTGGGGGTCTCTCCCCAGAGGAGGCATTCCCAACTCCAGACCCCTGCATGATCCCCCCCAACCCCCACAGACAGAGACAAGGGCAAGGGCCTAGGCCCAAGCTTAGAAAAATAGGACTTTCTTGTTGTGCCCCGGTGCCCCCGACACCCTCCCCATCAGAGTTTTAAAAACCGTGAGCAATTTGGTGAGTCTGAGGCCAGGTCCCATGGGGTGCCTGGGTCCTCCCACCCCTGGGGCCAGAACGGCCGTAGAGGTGGGCGAGAGGCTAGGGTCCCATGGGTTCGTGGCTGGGCCTCCAGGGCTCACAGTCCAGCTGGACCACGGTGTGGGCCCTGGGCGCCGCGGGCTCAGGGGCGGGCGGGGCCGATGTGGGGCCCAGGGCGCCGTTGGTCTGCGAACAAACGCTGCTGACGGGTGCGGGTGCCTTGGCCTTGCCGGGGGGCTGGCCGCCGTGCACCTTGTAGCGCATAAGCAGCACGAAGATGAAGACCAGTACCGAGGCCACGATGACTCCACCAAGGGCGATGATCATGGTGCCACCCAGGAAGGGTGCGTGCGGGGCCCCGCAGGGCCGCAGCGCCGGCTCGGTGGAGAAGCGGGCGCAGCCCACGGGCCGCGTGGCCGTCAGCCCTGTGGCGCCGTCCTCGTACACTGCCAGCACGCACAGATCGTAGGTGCGGCCCGACGCCAGGTCCGACAACAAGAAAGAGTGGCTGTCGGCGGGGATCATCCTGGAGGGACAGGCAGGTGGGGGGTCAGGTCTCTGGCTGCCCAGCACCCACCCTGCACTGTGCCCCAACCCTCCGGTCCGATCTCCCCCCAGCCCGCTGTTAGCCCAAGTCCCTTCCCACCGCGGCTCAAATTCCCTTTGGTCTAATACCGGGCCAGCCTCCTGACTGATAACCCATGGATCGTCTTTGGTTGCTGGCGCCTGCCACTCAAATCCCCCAGTTTAATCTCCCTCTAGCCCCAGTGCCCAGATTCCCTCCTGGGCAGGCTGCTCACTGCTCCTCTGTTTGGGCTCTGCGGTTTCACCATGGCCTCAGGGCCCAGCTACCCTGCAGTGCAACTTTCCCTCCAACCCCAGCTCCGGGTCCCCCTCTAGACCCTCGCCCAACTCCCCAGGTTCCCCTCCCTGCCTCTCCTCCAGTTGGGGCCTGATTTCCCTTTTCCAGCTGCCCCACGCTCCTCCAGCGTACAGCTAGAATTCTCTCATCTGCCCGCCTGATTCCCCCATACTGCTGCCTGATTTCCTTCTAACCTGCCAGTGAATGTCCCCCTAGCCCCATTGCCTTATTATCATTATTGTATCTACAGTGCACTTTCCAGTGAGCCGGTCTCTGTTCTCGTGAAACTGATGTGCCTCAGCCATCACAGCTGATTTCTTTTTCTCCCTGTTGCCTTATTTCTTCCAGCTCCGGCTCTCGATTCCCTTTTTATCTCTGTTGCCTGTTTTTTATCCTTACCTTTCCCATTTCCTTTTATCCTTAGCACCCAGTTCTACTCTATTTCCTTTTGCAGCAGAGCACCCTGTTGGAGATTTAACTTGTTTTATAATCTGTTTTATTCCTAAACTGCTTTAATGTGGGAGTTACAGGGAACCCCGTGATTGTCTCTGAGAGGGTGACTATCTAGGAGAGCATTTGTCTCATCCCCTGCCAGGCAAGGTGGGCAGGATTTGTGGGATTTCTGGGTGTGGGCCCTCCATGGAGCCGACTCCCCCTCCAGGGACTACGGCCATCTGAGAAAGGGAACAGAATAAGCTCGCTAGATTTCCAGGACTGAAAAGGAAATCAATTGATGACCTCTTGAGATGTGGGCCCCTGGGGAAGGAAAGGGACCCAGGTACTGGGTTTATAAGGTGCACACTCCAGGCGTTGGGAGGCCTGACTCTCTGCAGCCGGGCCTCGGGGACCGCACCCTTGGCCCAGCCTGGCAGTGAGAAGAGGGAACCATCCACAGCCACCCATGCAAGGTTAGACTCGGGTGAGAAGTGTCAGCAGCCTCTGGGTCGGAGCCACCACTCCTGACCACATGTGGCCAGCCACAGCAGATGTTCCAAATGCTCTCCAGCTCGGGGGCGGAAGATGTCCTGATCCACCTCTTGGAGTGTAGAAGCCCCAGATTTTCTTCTATCGCTTGCAACAATTAAATAGAGAAGGGGATCCCCAACAGTGGGCAAAGCGAATGTTCCCGTTCACCTAGCAGGTGGAGCATGAACTAGGTTGAATTTGATTTAGAAAATCACAAATTGAGATGTCACCGTATTAGAACTCTAAACATCGGGAACAGTTCACACTGCACAGACCCAAAGCCTGATCTCTGTTTTGCCTCCTCCCTCATTTCATTTTCCCCATGAACTCTGTACCTTCCTGTTTGATCTCCTTTTCTTCTTGCAACTTGGCTTATATCTAGTCCTGTCCTCTGGAAACACCTGGTTCCTCTCCACCTTTATACTCCGTTTGTTTGTACCCCTCCAACCTTGCTCCTCCCCTCCCCCCCTCCCGATTAACTTTTTATTCTTCTGGCCTGATTACTTTCTACTCTTGCTGCCTGATTTCTTTTTTATATCTGTTACTATTGACTTTTGCTGCCTTCTTTCTTTTTATCACTACTGCCAGATTTCTTTTGCCTTCTCTGCCTGATTTCTTTTACCTTTGCCGTCTGATTTCCTTTGTAACCATTTCAGCCTCATTTCTCAGCTGCACTGCAGCCCGGGGTGCCAACAGATGTAGCTCCAGCCCTCCCTCCACCTCAGTCTGCCCCCCACTCTGCCCACTGCCTGGGCCCTGCACCTGTAGACGAGGATGTCGTCGGCTGAGCTGTTGTACTGGATCTGGTACATGCGGATGCCCGGGATAGGCCGCTGGTCCGGCCACTGGACAAGAGCGGCTGTGGCACCATGCTCAGTCACCTGGACACCACGGTCGGTAGGGGGCCCGGTGTCAGCTGCCTTGGCGGAGGCGGAGGCGGAGGCAGCAGAGGGCGGGGTGAGGGCATCAGGATCCCCGTCCCGCGGGGGGTCACAGCTGGTGCTGTTGGCTAGCTGGGGAGGTGGGGGGGGACCCACGGTCAGCTCAACAGCCGCGGTGGCCTCACCAGCCGCATTGGCCGCAATGCAGGTGAAAATGCCACCATCGCCCGGCTCGGTGACCAGCAGCTCCAACGTCCCGTTAGGGAAGGCACGAGCACGGCTCGAATTGCCCACCAGCCGGCCCTGGGGTGACACCCAGCGCACGCGAGGCTCGGGGTCCCCCACTGCCCGGCAGCGCAGGGCGGCTGGCCGGCCCGCAGGCACCGCCAGGGGCGGCGAGCGGTGAGTCACCACGGGGGGCTCGCACACAAATTCCTCCTCGCCCACGGCCCAGAAGTAGCGGCCGCCCAGAGCGGGTGGGGAGGCGCAGGCCTCCAGGTCGTCCTCCCGGGCCAGCCGCCGCAGCCACACCAGCTCGCAGTTGCAGTGCAGGGGGTTGCCGCCGAAGGCCAGCACCAGGGCGGAGGCCGGGGAGCCGCGGGGCCTGGCCAGCAGCGGCAGGCGGGAGAAGAGCGGGTCGGGCGGGATGGTGGTCAGGCGATTGGAGGTCATGTCCAGCCGTGCCAACTTGTGCAGGCGGGAAAAGGCACCAGCGGGCACGGAGGCCAGCAGGTTGTGGTCGAGGCCCAGCGTATTGACGTTGCCCAGGCGGCCCAAGGCCTCCCAGGGCAGCTGCTCCAGGTTGTTGTAGGACAGGTCGAGATCCTCGAGTGTCTCGGCGCAGTCGTCCAGGGCGCCGGCCGCCAGGGCCGCCAGCTGGTTGTTGCTCAGGATGAGGTGGCGCAAGTTGACCAGGCCACGCAGCTGACCCTCGCCCAGCGAGGTCAGCCGGTTTCCGTCCAGGTGCAGGGCCCGCAGGGCGCGCAGGTCAGCAAAGGCGCCGGCTGCCACATGGCGGATGGTGTTCCGCGACAGGCTCAGATGCAGCAGGCCGGTCATGTTGGCCAGGTCGCGGCGGCGCACGGCCGCGATGAAGTTGTCCGCCAGGCGCAGCTCGGCTGCCCGGCGGTCCAGCGAGGGGGGCACGAACAGGAGGCCTGCCCCCGGGCACAGCACGCTGAGGGGCAGGGACTGTGTCTGGCAGCGGCAGCGGCGGGGACACGGGCTGGGAGTGGCTGGCTGCGCCGGAGACGAGGCAGGGGCCAGCGGCAGCAGGCAGAGGAGCAGAGGGAGGACGGCCATTGCGGGCAGGGGCGGCCTACAGGGAAGAAGGGAGGCATTAGGGCAGGCTGAGGCCAGAAGGGGGGGGTGCCAGAGGGCATCAGGGTGGTTCAGGACCGGGAGAGAAGGTCTCAGCGGGCTGGGAGCAAAATATTGGGTCAAAGATGGTCAGCCAGAGGAGTGAGAGTGGTCAGACGGATCAAAAGCCAGAGGAGCTGGTCAAAGACTCAGAGGGATGTGTCACAGGGAGCAGACATGATCAAAGACAGTCAGAGGAGAGGGAGGTAATTAGAGATGGTCAGAGAGAGAGAACGGGAGGGTTGATCAGAGTGGGTAGAAGGGAAGCCAGAGGGCTTGAAACATGGTCAAAGACATGGTCAAAGACGGCCAGAGAGAAGAGGCAGTCAAGGTGGTGGGAATGATTAGAAGTAGTCAAACATGACCAGAGAAGGGAGATGGTTAGAGATGGCCAAGAAGACGAGAGGTGGAAAAGGAAGGGACGTGGTCAGGGGTGCTCAGATCTAGGAGACATGGTCAAAGATGGTCCAAAATGGTCAAGAGCCAGAGAGGTAGTCAGATAGAGGAGACAGCTGGAGATGAGGACAGCAGGGTAGGATGGTGGGTGCGGGGAGAGGTCATCAGAGAGAGGAAAGGCAGCCAGAGATACTAGAGATGATGGGAGAACTCCAGTGCTCAAGAGAGACAGAGAGAAGAGAGGTGGTCAGTAAGGGTCGCAGACTGGCAGTTGGGACAGGCGGCAGGAGGAGGGCGAGAACAATGGCAAAAGATGGTCAGAGACAGCCAAGGCTCAGAGTCAGGGGTGGACAAGAGCAAGAGAGCTGGTGAAAGATGATTCGAGAGAGGCACGGTGGACAGAGATGCCAAAGGTGGTCACTGAGTGAAGCAGCAGACAGAGGTGGCCTGAGAGAGCAGCGGTGGATGGAAGTGTCAAAGATGATTAGAGCGAGGAGTGGTGAGCGGAGATGGTCAGTGAGGGGGGCGGTGGCCAGGAGAGGCGTCTGGAGACGGTCAGATGAGACAGATGGTGGGAAGAAACTGGAGAACAGAGTGCGAGATCAGAGACCTGGAGGTGCCATAAACTGGGGAAGAGGAGGTCAGAGGGGCAGTGCTGGTCAAATAAATACCCAGAGAGTATCTGAGGCACAGCGGAGCTAGAGGCAAACCCCTGGAGGAGGGGGGCGGATATTTGTTTCCTGGGAAAACCCCAAGGGTGCCCAGGGGGACCTAGTTCTCACTTACCTCCACCCCCAGGCACAAAGTTCCTCCCAGGTCCCTCCCCACCATGGGGGTCCCCCAAGAGCCTTACCTGAGCTGGAAGCCGCCCCAGGGAGCAGAGTCCTCAGGCTCCAAGGGGTCAGGGGTCAGGGCTCTGGAGGGGGGGCCTGGTCATGCCTTCTCTGTCCCCAGGACCTCTGTAGAGGGACTGTGCTGTATCTCAGCCCAGATCTGTGGCCATGGAGTCTCTAGACCTTGATACTTAGGGTCCTAGATCTCTAAATATAAGGCCTCTAGGGGCCAATTTTAGAGACCCAGGCTCCAGTTTGGGTTGGTTAGAGCCAGTGTCTCCTAGTTCTGGTCTTGGGATGCTAAACAGCCAAATGGAGAGTTTAGGGTCTGAGTCTCAAGCCCAGTCCTGGGATCCGATACTGGGGTGCTGGGTTCAGATATTGGGGTGCCGAATCAAGATTTGGAGGTCTCTAGCCCTCAATTTCAGCATTCGGGTTTGCAGCAAGGACTTCAGGCTCAAACTCAGGTTTAGGCCCCTTGGAATGCCGGGGTTCAGATCTTGGAATTTGAGGCCTAAATCTCAGGGTTCGGGTCCCAAATAGTGGGTTCCAGAGTATAGATATGAGAATCTGGTCCCAGATTTCAAGGTCCCAGGCACAGCGTTCAGAGTTCAGTTCCAGATTTGGGGCTTTAGATGCGAAATCTTGAGGTTCAGGCTCCAAATTTGGGGGTCCATATTCCAAGTCTTGGGGTTCCAGAGACTGATGTTGAGATTCCAGCCCCAGATACTAGGTGTTCAGGCTCCAGGTCTTGGGGTCCCAGCCCCAGATAAGGGTCTCAGGCTCAGGTTTCCAGATCTCTGGATCCAATCTCGGGGTGCAGGCCACCGATGTCGGGGTGCGGGCCCTGGGTTTGGGGCGGCGTGGTCCCGGCTTGCTTCCCCGGCTGCGGCGGGGACTGGCCCGGAGGGATGGGGGGGATGCGGTCGGGGGAGGGGGGCGGCAAGGCAGCCCCGGGGGCCGGGGTGGGGCGAGGCCTGGGCGAGGACAGACGGACAGACTGGGACACTCTGGGGTGGAGACACCGCAGCGCAGGTCGGGGCGCAGGGGGGAGGGGCCGCGCTCAGAGACCCCTCCCCCGCCGGGGCCGGGGCGGGGGCCGGGCGGGGGCCGGGCAGGCGGGCTGGGTCCAGGCGCTCCCGCGGCCTCCTCGCCGGGAACCCAGGGCCGCGCGCGCGCCCGCGCTTAAAGGCGCAGGCCCCGCGCGTGCCCGCGCTTAAAGGTGTAGGCAGCCCCCCTCTCTCAAAGGCGCGCATCCGGCCCCATCTCCTTTGGAGTCGCCCTGGCGTTGCTTGGGAGTGAGAAAAAATCCTTGGATACAGAGAGACATAGAGAGAGACACAGAGACTGAGACAAAGAGACACACAGATTGGGAGAGACAGAGACAAAAAGATGGGCAGGTTTAGATGGAGAGACAGAAGTAGAATGAGAGAGGAAGACAGAAAAACACATATTCAAGGAGAGATGAAAATACACAGAGACAGTGGGAGACCCAGAGAGAAACAGACAAGGACATGACAGAGATAGACAATGACAGAGACACAGAGAAAGTCAAAGAGACAGAGACACGGGTGGGCCGGGGGTGGGGGTGGCAGAGACTGCACGGGGGCAACTCAGCTATGAGGATGGGTATGTGTATTTGTGTGTGTTTCCAGTTCCTATTCACAGCTTTGAATATGGCCTTCCATCCCAGAGTCTCGGGCCCCCAAGCCTGTCTCCTCTCCTTTGTCTCAGCACCATCTCCCTGGGATGTCCTTCCCTAGGTGGGGTTTCCTTACATGGACCCTGCCCAGCAACAGGCCTGATCTTTCAGGCCAGAGAGGAGACTCTGCTCCTTCCCAAGTCTCCTTGCCCTGGCTGCAAGGGGGAAACTTGGCTCCCAGACCCTGTGCCCTCTGGAATTACAGCTAGACCTTGAGAAACACTGGACAGATAACCCATAAAGGATGGAAAAGATAGGAAATGGGACAGAGGCAGAGGACTGGACAGGTTGACCCAGAGAAGTGTGTCCACTGCCTTTCCCTCTCCCTGACTCAGGTCCATTGCCCCACAGAGGACTCTGCTAGAATTGTACTAACACATGACTCACCAGGAGTGGGGGCTGCCTGTCCTGACCATTGTAAGAGGGTAGTGGAGGGGAGGGTGGGGCGTTCCACACGTCTCCTGGCACATGGTATCACAGGAAGAGGGATGTGGGTGGTGGTTTTACAAGCCTGCCCTGGGAACTTGGTTATAGCAATATGGGGGACCTGATCTTTGGGACCCCTGGTCTGAAGGGAACACAGTCTTGGCCTTTGGTCATAGCCCTAACCCTGGGGGAACCTGAATAGTCACATACCACCCCCAGGGACGCCACCCTCCCTTCTGAGTAGAGGAGTAAAGCCACCTGGGGGTAGGAACATGGATGCACATCACCCTGCATCCCTATCTCTGCTGAAGATTTCTGAACAGACTTTTGGCTCCTTCCACACATGTGTATTGAAAAATTGTAGCTAAAATTAACTCAGCTCTAAGGCCTGCTTTTCCAGATCATTAGCAAAGTTCATCAGTGCTCCTGGCCCAGCATAGTGGATACCGGTTACTCAGACACTCAGAAAAAGGTTGCAGAAGTCTCAGAGACACTACAGAAGTGGTGGAGGTGGGCAGATAGACAGAAATACCTGGAGACAGTCCAAGAGCAGAGTGGGATTAGAATTCAGTGGAACTGGCTGATTTGGGGGTGACCCCAGGTAATGGGCAAGCGATTGGGGGAGAAAGAGGCAGAGGAGGAAGAAAGTTAATAGAGGGTGCAGGTGAAGAGCAGATTACCCCTCTGGGCAACTGGGGCTCAGTTCAGCTGGGGAACATTAAGGAACTTGTAGAACACATCAGAATTATGGTTCCTCCCCTTTCTTCCCCCCTGCAAAATTTCTTCCCCCTGCCCCTGCATTTATACACTAGTCCTTACCCCTTTGGGTGACGGTCATCTCTTTGGTGGGGGGAGAGGGTGGTACTGAGAGCCATCTGAGATCTGAGGCAGAAAAGCAGAGAGGGATGCCTTGCGTGAAGTAAACCAGTTGTCCTCACACTTTAGTTATGTTGGGATAACCTTAACAATAGATCTCTAGGCCCCAGTCCCAGAGTTTCTGATCCAGTACTTCTAGGTGAGGCCCAAACATTTGCATTTCTAACGAGTTCGCAGGGGATGTTAATGCTGCGGGTCCAGGGACCACACTTTGAGAACCACTGGGCTAAACCAGGAACATCTGCGACTTCCATGGAACTGTCCACTACAGCACTTGACTTCCATGGAACTGTCCACTACAGCTGTGCTGAAAGCTGGGGGATTGAGGGGATTTAGCATTCTAAGTGTGTGCCAGAGAAACCGACATATTTAGAGACATAAAGCGGGGCTCGGAAACAGAGAGGGGCAAAGGCAAAGATGCTAGTTCGACATTTGCTGTGGCTGTCTGGCCATGGTTGTGTGCTAAATGACTGCAGCAGAAGTGTCACCAAGGCAGTGTCAGGTCCTGCTTTCACTGAGCTCAAATTTCAAAAGCAAAAAAGACACCTCTCTAGACAGCCCAGAGTGATCAGGGCTGGGCTGGGAGAAGCTTGGGCTGCAGAGACTGGGACTGTCATGACAGAGGCCCGGCCACAGTGGCCAGGGTGTGACAGGGGACGCACTGGGCAAAGTAATTAAGGGCTTTGACGGCAAAGCACAGGCCAGAGTGGTCAGGGCTCTGATGGAGGAAGCAGAGGGGTGTGGGGTCCCAGAGGCAGAGTCCAACCCTTTAGGCGCCCCCGCCCCCAGTGAGGGAGGCTTCCTGGAGGAGGGGACCTTTATGCTGAGAACTGAAGGATGAGTACAAAAAAAGCAGGTGAGCAAAGGGACTCTCTGTGTTGTTTGTGTGCCCTCATGCTATAGCATGTGCAGTCTGGGGGGGTCCCTGTGGTGCCTGAATAATACCGTGCATGTGTCTGCATGTGCTGTAATCCCTCATTAGCTCCTGCAAGGGGATCCTGGTGGGATGGTGGTTTGGGGGGTTCTGCCTAATTGCCACATTTACTTAATTACAACATCTGGAGAAGGGGACAAAAGCAGCGGAAAGAGCCACAGCAGGAAGAATGAGGTTAAACTGCCTGAGAGCTGAGGGGGCCTTGGGGGGAAGGGGATTGCTCATATACACACACAGAATCTGCCTGCACATACAAATACACACGGGGGACACATCCATACTCATACATGCACATCACGGACTCTGAGGCTCACCAGAACACAGACACAGCAGGTGCATGGGACACGTATACACCTGGCTTCATGGTCAAATACAGCGGACATACACAAGTGCACACCTAGTCACACAGCTGCGGCATACACACACACAGACTCACACTCAGACATGTGAGAGATCATATGTGTGGAAACACACTCTGCCCAGATTCCCTCTTGCATGCATGTGTGAGCCACATTCCCCCACATATACACAAGAAACATATTCAGAAAGCCATATCGAACACCTACAAGGGAGGGGTACGCACACACATGTGCACATGGACATTCAAATCAACGAAATCAATCTGTCTGTCAAAAAAAGACTTTATAAACTTAGGCCCCTTTCAAGTTGGGGGTTGTTTGAGCAATGATGGATGGAGGTGGTGTCCCTTTATCCTCAACTAGTACCCACCAACCCAAGTCCAGCCAGCGGGGTTCACTGGAATTAGCTCAGTTTTGTAATTAGCACATGAATTGGTACTGGGGACTAAGGAGTCACTTTATTTTTTTGTTTTATTTTTTTAAGATTTTATTTATTTATTTGACAGAGAGAGAGAGAGGAAGAGAGCACAAGCAGGGGCAGCGGGAGAGGGAGAAGCAGGCTTCCTGCTGAGCAGGGAGCCCGATGCGGGGCTCGATCCCAGGACCCTGGGATCATGACCTGAGCCGAAGGCAGATGCTTAACCAACTGAGCCACCCAGGTGCCCCAAGGAACTCACTTTAAAGGTTAGGTCTGAAGGTGCATTCCCATATGGATGGGTCAAAAGAGATGGGCAGGAAGATGAGTACATCCTCCCACCCTCCCAAACATATACACTAACCGCCCTAAATCAGACCGACGGATTTCTGGCAAGCACTGACTTCCACAGGGCAACCACAAGATCCTGTGCATGAGGCTCTGCTTAACTATGGTAGAAGACCTACTGCAATGTTCAGGATTCTGCTTTAATGACTCCCAACTGTCAACCTGGAGGAGAACTTCCATAAGAACACGGGGGAAAGTTTACATTTGTGCAAAGAATGGAGGGGAATATACTGATAACTTTTAATTAGTAAACATAGAGCCTTTGGGCCACTGTATGAAAGTGCTATGTGAAAGCCTGAACATCACAACTGGGGATTAGAGGCTCATTTCACCGAATGACAGGGGGGTGCCCAAGGTTTACTGCTATCAGGGGACCAGAGAGGAAGGGGCGGAGTATCAGTGCCTATAATGTCAGCTACTGTAACAAAGAACTCTCCTGATTTCAGTGACTTCAGACAATAGTTGATTTCTTGCCACAGGTGTCCTGCTTGGCTGGCAGCTGTCCTCCATCTGGTGACTCACCCAGCAGACTTGTTAATTTTATGCCTCCATTATTTCCTGGGGCTCAGAATTATCTGCTTCCACCTGGCAAATGGAAGGAAACAGGGTGGAGAAGGTTTACTGGCTTCTTAAGAAACTTGGCCCAGAAGTGACCTTTGATAAACCTCCTTTCTGCCCATATTATATTGGAAAGAACTAGTCACGTGGCCACCCCGGATGCAAGGAGGGTTGAGAACTTATTCCCAGGTTGGACAGCTTCCTCTCAGTCACAATTATGCAGAGTGTATGGATTATAATGGACCCAACATCAACCACCACCAGATCTGCAACCTCAGGGGAGGCAGCAGGAAGAGGAGGTGGGATCTCCTTCCATCCAAGATACCAAATCCTGCTGCAGGGAGATGTCTCGGCCCCACCCTGACCACCCACCCACCCACCTACCCTGGGCCCTGCCTTTGGGCTGGGTGACCACAGATTTTACTCTTTTGAGGGCAAAGTGAATCTGGCTTGATTTGATCGATCTTTAGGTCGATGCATAAAGATGATGGTGAGCATCCAACATTCTTTTCCCAAGCATTTATTGAGCCCTCACTATGTGCTAGGCCCGATGCTGGGAACACACCCGTCAATCAGGTACAGTCCAGGCTTTGGAATTTTGTCTCCTCATAAGGCAGAAAGAGAACAGGTAATTTCTGAACTGTGGTTGTCGCTGTGATATTCCGTTATGAACAAGATGGGGGAGAGAGGAGGGACAAAGAAATCACCAAGGCTACCTGCAGGTGCATGATGATGGGGTTGGGGGTGGGGAGGTTCAGTGAAGGGATGAGGGCAACTTTTAAGGAGGAGGTCACCTGGCCCAGAAGCGGGTAGGGCTTTCTAGGTGTAAATATAATCCCTGTGTGCACAGATCTGTGTGCTAATCAGAAACTAATGATTCCAGCTTCTAACACAAACGACTGTTGATTCAAGTGCTAATCAGAAATCTGATCTCTGTGAACATAAACCCGTTCTGATTCATGTGCTAATTATAAATCTATGCTGATTGTAAACTGTCCTGGAGCAGGGCTAAATCACAAACTTGGGCAGAAACACATAATCACCAACTCAGAAATCCACATACTAATGGACATTTTGAGTTGATTCATGTGCTAATTACAATCTTGGGCTAATTTAACAGAGTGATCAGAGGGTGTTACAGTCTTAGTGAAGAAAAGCACTGACAGGGAATCCTGACAGCCTAGGTTCATATCCCAGCTCTGCCACTGACGAGCTGAATTGACTTTGGGCAAATTATTCCCTTCTTTGGGCCTCAACTTCATTCTTGTAAAGCGGGGGCTGATAGTACCTCAACTGGTTGTTGAGAGGATTAAATGAGATAGTTCATGTAAAAAGCTGGGAGCAGTGCCTCACACGTAAGTACTTACTCTGTAAGTACCAGCTGTAATGATAACAATAATAATTTCATTTAATCTTCATAGTGGCCCTACCTCCAACTTCTTCACCACCACCACTCTTCCCTGGTCCAGGTCCGGGGCCCTCCCCTCTGGAAAGGCCTCCCAGAGGTTCCCAGGGCAACCCTCAACGTCCCCCAGTCCGGTCCCAGCTCGTGCCCCTCTCAGCACTAGTCCCAGGTTTAGACATAACCTCTCATCTGCCACGTGGGGGCAGCAACACACCGCTCAGCCGCTGCGCGCGCGGTGCATTGTGGGGCACGTAGTCTCGTGCGTGGGTTAAGCGGTGGGTCTAGCCTAGAAAGCAAACTGCATTTCCCAGAAGGCTATGCGACACACCCTGCCTCGCCTTGCTCAAATATGGTGGCTGAAGCCTCGCCCCCTCAGGGAGTGCGCCTCCAGAGAGGCGCGGGGGATTGTGGGGTGTCGGAACTGAGCCCGCGGCCCTGGGGGGGGGCGAGGGGGAATGCTGCGCAGGCGCGGGCGGTTGGTCAAGGCAGATGGACCTTAGCGGGTGGGTAGGGACCTCTGTTCTGTCCCAGGAGTCGCAGCCGCTTTGAGACAGCGGGGGGAATGGGGTGGGGGTGGGGGCTGCGCAGTCCCTTAAGAACCAGCGAGACCCCCCCCCCCACACACACACGGTGTATACTACCCTAGAGCCAGCTCAGCCGCCTGCGGCTCTCCTGAATCTCCACTATCCCTTGTCAGCTCTCGAGCCTGTTCACGGCGCTTTAGTCTTAAAAGAAGAAAAATCCCTTCCCCTTCTTTTCTCTCTTTTCCTTCACAGCTACCCCTCTACCCCCTTTAAAAAACAAAACAAAACAACAAAAAACTCCACCTTATTATGGTAATGTTCAACCATGCATAAAAACAGAATAGTGTAATGATCCCCCAGGCACCCATCACGTTTCTTCAACAATTATCAACATATGGCCGATCTTGTTATATTTTTTCTGCCTCCCTCCCTGCAGAATTAGTTTAAAGCAAATCCCAGACATCATATGATTTCATCCACAAATACTTTTATATGTATCTCTAAAATACAAGTTTCTTTAAAAAAAAAACAAAACCCACAAACCTTCATCACACTTAACAACAAATAATTTCTTAATTTTATTTAATACCCAACTTGTCTCCAAATTTCCCTGATCGTCTTATAAATGTCTTAACTGTTGACTGGTTCATATCAGACTCCAAACAGGATATATGCGTTGCGTTTTGTTGGCAGCTGTTTAAGTCTTTTATTCTAACGCAGTTCACCCTCCCTCTCATTCATCTCATAGTCTGACTTGGCTAGTTCCTTCTGTGTCCTGTATGTCCTGCAAAATGGTAGATCTAGAGTCTGGGTCAATTTCAGGTTTAATTTAGGGGTAAGTGTACTTCATGGGTGATGGTGAGTTCTTCAATCAGGAGGCACATAATAATGTCTGGATGTTTCTTTTGTGTTTGTGTTGTTAATATCCAATGATGGGTGTCAGTGTTGTCAGCCTTATCCATCCATGACAGTAACACAGCCAAACTTCAGGAGAGAAGTGTCTACATGCCCTCCCCTCCATCTCTCTCTCTGTTTCACAAAAACCCCCGATACTTTTGTGTTGCTAAAGCTCTTCCCTGTAGCTAAACTCAAGAGGCAATTCTCTGTCCTTAACACTGGTCCTACAATAACAGGCCTATCCTGTGCTGTCCAGTGTGGTAGGCACTAGCCACACAGGGTGTTGAAGGTTTAATTATCCTAATTAAGATGTGCTATAAGTATAAATACACACTGGGATTTCAAAGACTTGTTGCAAAAGAAAAAGAAAGAAAGAAAGAAAAAGAATGTAAAATATCTCAAGAATTTTAAAAACATTAGTAACATGTAGGGGCGCCTGGTGGCACAGTCGGTTAAGCGTCTGACTTTTGGTTTTGGCTCAGGTCGTGATCTCTGGGTGGTGAGACGGAGCCCTGCAGGGTTCCATGCTGAGCCTGGAGTCTGCTTCAGGTTCTCTCTTCTTCTCCCTCTGCTCCTCCTGTTCATTCTTTCTCTCTCTCAAATAAATAAATAAATCTTTAAAAAAATTTAAAAACATGGGTAACTTGTTGAAATGATAGTATTTGGGGTATATTAATAATAACATATGACTGAAATATTTTATTAACATACTTTCACCTTTTTGTCTTTTTAGCCGTGGCTACTAGAAAATTTTATTTTATTTTAAAATGTATTTAAGTAATCTCTACACCCAACATGGGGCTCGAACTCATGACCCCGCGATCAAGAGTCGTGTGCTCGTCCGACTGAGCCAGCCAGGTGCCCCTAGAAATTTTTAAATAACACACGTGGCTTGCATTATATTTCTATTAGAAAGCATTGTTTTAGACTTAGTGGTTTTCAAAGTGTGATCTCTGGGTCTGCAGCAACAAGAGTAATATCATATGACAACTTGTTAGAAATGCAAATTCTCTGTTGCCCTAGACCCACTGAACTGTAATCTCTGGGGACAGGACCCAGCAGTCTGCATTTTAACAAGTCCTCCAGACCAGTCCCGTCTGAAAACTCCCCTTCTGGTTTCTGTGACACAGCTCCCCCAAACCCGCCCACTTCTCACTGCTATACTGTTAACACCCTGGCCCGAGCCCCATTCAGCACCACCTGGACTACCGCAATTGCTTACAGACTGGTTTCCCAGCCTCTAATCTTGTGTCCTACTTGGCGTCCTCATACTATACCTTTGGGGGGAGGTGTCTTTCAAAAATATAAACCAGATCATATTACTTCCCTTCTTAAACCTTCCAACGGCTTCTCATTGAGCTTAAACAGTAAAATCCAAGCTCCTTCCTGTGGCCATGGCAGTCTCCCCAACCCCACATAGTCCTTCAACTTGCCTTTCACTCCTTCTGCCCCAGCCATCCCTTCTCGCTGTTTCTCACACACTTCCAGCTCTTTCCTCCTGGCTCCAGGACTTTGTGACGGCCACTCCCTCTTCTGGGAACAGGGTTCTCCCAGATCTTTGTAGGCCTGGCTCTCTTGTCCTTGAGGTCTCTCAGCTCAGATGCCCCATCTCGATGCTGCCGTTGTGTCACCCCAACTAAAGCCTGACTCCCCCACACCCACATTCACACAGTATCACCCACCTTTCCTTCTGCATGGCGTGTTCCACACACTGTTCTTCCTCTCCTTCATTCGTTTGTCTGTCTCCCCTACTATAAGGTAAGCCTACAGGGCAGGGACTCACCTCTCTTACGTACCACTTTGTCCCCAGCTCCTCACACAGTACCTGCACACAGTCGGTGCTCAATAAAGGTCTGTTCACTGACCTAGTAAGTCCTCCTCCTCAGTCTCTCCTGCGGCTTCTACCTACTCTGAAGTAAGAGGACCACTGGCATCCACAGCGTTTGAAAAATCGGAACACCCCCATGACACTCTTGATTTCTGGCTTCTGCCATGTTGGGGTATCTGACAACATGGAGCCCACTTTTCTGCTGAGCACAGTAGGCTACCGCTGCTGTCCCTGGGAGGGCCTGGTGCAGATAGAGATACTAGAAGAGAGGGACGTTAACACATGGAGGTGGTTATGCACCACGTGGAGGAGCTGGGGGGCCAAGCAGGAGCCAGTGAAGCAATCAGAGATTAGCAGCACTGTCACCCCAGGCTGGAGCAACAAAGGGAGGAGGTGGTATCAGCAGATCCCCGAGACAAAGTCACCTAAAAGAAGCTGGAGACCCAGTGGGATTGTCAAGCTGGCTGGAGCTTCGAGGAGGCACAACGACGGGGAGAGGGATGACTTGTCATGGCCTCTTGCTCCCACTCTCCAGGCTCCTGCCACTGCTTCCCACTGGCAGAACCCCAGATAAATCCAGATACACGGGGAGACTGGGAACTGAGGCTGGGATGCAGGCAGAAAGGGGAGGATGAGGGACAGATCTGGGGGCAAATACAGCCTAGAGCAGCACAGCATGGGTTCCCTGGTAAATCAGGGTCCCCACCATGCCCTGTTGTCCCACACCAGGCCCCGCTCACTGGCTTACATGTCTGGCTGCTGTAGGATGAGGGTCAGGGTAGACTTTGCAACCCCAGTGTTTCAGTTATCTTTTGCTGCATAACAAATTATCCGAAAATTAAGCAGCTTAAACCAACCATTTTCTTTTTCCTCTGACTGTATGGATCAGTTATTCAAGAAGGGCTCGGTGGGGCTGGGCTGGGCTTCCTTTGGTTGAAGTCAGATGCTGGGTGGGGCTGGAGTCATTTAAAAACTCGACTGGCCTGGGTGGCCAAGGTGGCTCTCTCACGTAGCTGGCAGTGTTGCTGACTGTCAGATGAAAGGTCAGTGGGCTGTCGACCAGAGCAAATACACCTGGCCACTCCAGCATGGTGATCTTCCATGGTGGCTGGCTTCTCCCAGCGCGTGTGTCCCAAAAGATCCAGGACATTGTTTTTTTTTTCCTGAATTTATTTGGTCAGGGAGTTAGCTATTGTGGGCAACCGTCACGCCATTCCCTTCTTCCACATTCTGTTGACCGCATCTATTCCCAACACCTGCTCAGATTCAAGGCCGGGGCTGGGGGAGAGGAATAGACTCCACCCTTTGAAGGAAGTTGCTGGGAAGTCAGATGGCAAAAGGCAGGGAGACAGAGAGGTGAAAAATTGGAGTCATTTTTGTAGTCTTCCAGAATCTTTGCTTCATGGAGTGTATTAGGTAAGGTAAATTACTAGCTACTGTTAACCAAAGAACCCCCAAATTTCAGTGGCTTAATTCAATCTATATTTCCTTCACACCATAGTGTAATGCAGTCAGTAGGGTGGATCTGCCCCTGAGTCACCCAGGGACTCAGGCTCCTTCCATCTAGTGGCTCTGGGTGACTTTAGTTGGCTTGCCCCTCCCTGTCCCCAGTCCTCTCTATCAGTGGATGTTGAAAGAGGTGAGGGCCACAAGTGGGAGGTTTTTAGGTCACACCTGGAGGTTCAACACAACACATTTGCTCTCCTGCTGTTGGCTCACATACCTGACTGCAAGGAATGATGGGAAATGTGGTCCAGCTGTGTGCAAAGGAGCAAAGGGAAGCCATTTTAGTGACAAATTAGCCAGTCTCTGCCACACATTTTGGAACGTGGTATCTCTGAAAATAGAAAAGTTTTATTTATTTAGTTTTCTTGTTTATTGCCTTCTCCCTCCACTTAGGATGTAAGCTCTATGAGGGCAGTTTTGTTCATCATTACATATCTATCACCCATCCAGGGACCTGCACAAATATGTGTTGGGTAAATCAATACGGGTATGAGTGAATAAAAATTCAATAACTTCAAACTTATATTTCTTTTTTTTTTTTAAAGATTTTATTTATCTGTCAGAGAGAGAGAGAGCAGAAGCAGGGGGAGCTGCAGGCAGAGGGTGAAGCAGGCTCCCCGCTGAGCAGGGAGCCCGGTGCGGTACTCAATCCCGGGACCCTGGGATCATGACCTGAGCCGAAGGCAGATGCTTAACCGACTGAGCCACCCAGGCGCCCCAAGACTGATATTTCTAAGGGGATTTTAGAAACATGAGAAATTGCTCATGTATAATGAGCACTTAGATAGGACATAGGTTAGTAGGATATGAGCCCCATAACAGAACTCCATATAACAGTGGCTTAAGCAAAGTAGAACTTTCTCTCTCACCAGTAGACCAAGTATAGACAGTCCAGGGCTTCATGGTATCAGAGATCCAGACTGCTTTAACCTATGGCTTTGCCATCCCTTGGGGGCGCCCTGGCCTGCGGGGTCCAAGATGGTTCCCACCACAACCACATTCCAGGCAGTGGGAGGAAGAAAGGAGAAATGGAGACTCACCCCACAGCTCTTTCCTAGCATAGGTGAACTGAGAAATGAAATCTTAGCTTTGGTGTCTAATTTATTTTGCCCTCTGTCGTGTGAGGGCTGTCTCCTTAGTCACTTTCCAGGGCAAAGAGCAGAGGTCGAACAGTAAGGTCAGGTCACAGATGAACGGTCAAAGGGAATATAGCTGCTCGTTCCAGGTTCATACAAATAATTTACAAAAAGGGGCAGGACGAAAATTTGCATATATGATATGGTCAGAAATCTGAAGTATTTGTGTGTACATTGTCATATCTGTTGGTTCTGCTCGTTCTTGTTCATGCTGTCTTAGACTTGTCGGAAGAATCTGAAGACCTAGTATGGTTGTATGTTACTGCAGAGGGGCATTGACCCAGGACAATACCTAGGTTTACCTGACTTAGCGGGTACAAGGATAAGCTGCTCGTTCACATGAAGGCTAAGTGACTTCGAGCTCGCTCCTACCTTGAGTGTGACGGCATTCAGATCCCAGCTGAAAAGGAAGAGCTGACATTCAGACTCTCCGGTCAGGGTGGACCTGGGCCTTTACTTTTGCCTCTCTAGTCCCAAACTGTCTTCTGGATTGGAAAATGCCTTTAGAACAACATGAAGGCATTTGTTCTGAAGGCATTTGAGTTCTGGGTTCCCCTCTTGTTTTATTTTGGATTTGGGGTGCTATTTCCTTACCCTCTTACTAGTGCTTTGCTACTTATAGTAACTTTCCCCATGTATTTCCCCCTGCATTTTCTTTTCCTTTTTTTTTTTAAGATTTTATTTATTTTTTTGACAGAGAGAGACACAGTGAGAGAGGGAACACAAGCAGGGGGAGTGGGAGAGGGAGAGAGAGAAGCAGGCTTCCCGCTGAGCAGGGAGCCCGATGTGGGGCTCGATCCCAGGACCCTGGGATCATGACCTGAGCCGAAGGCAGACGCTTAACGACTGAGCCACCCAGTCGCCCCTCCCCCTGCATTTTCATTTGTTCTTCAGTGAGAGGGTGCTTTCTGATTTCTTAGACCACCATTATTGGCAGCAGAAGTCCTGTATTTTTTCCCGCTGCAAATTTGCCTTTATGTATTTGTGTTTTCTGAACACAATGTATGTATGTATTATGTATTTGCCTTTATGTATTTATGTGTTTTCTGAAATTAAAATATCTTTATTTTTTAATGATTATATAAGTTAAAAATACTCACTGTAAAAACACAAATTTTAAAAATAAAGAAAATATAAGCAACCTCAATCTCACCACCCAGAGATACCACTGTGGATATTCTCTTGAATGTCATTCAGTTTTTGCTGTGCAGATATACACAATTTTACATGTATAATTTGATATAAAAGGCATTTTGTTATACACATTATTGTTATCATCTATTTCTTTCACTTGCAACCCTGTTTTGCTCTTAGTCTCCCCGATTTCCTATCCTGACCCAGGTCACCAATATTACCAATGGTGGCAGCCTGAGGTGTCTCCTTCCACAGCTTTCTCCACCACCTCTCAATATGCAAACATATATACACATATTTACAAGGGATTCTTTTGATCACTGTTTGACATCATGTTATATTCACTTCTCTCTACCTTACTTTTCTCAGTTAAAATCCCTTCAAATAAGCTTGAAGAATTCTAATTCATTTATAATGACTACATTTATGATGTAGATGAACCACAATTGATAAATCTATGGAACGTTGTTTTAGTTATATTTTAAAGGCCTTCATTTCACAAATAAAAAGTCAGTTGTGGTGGTCCAGGATGTCTGTCCACCCCCAGCATCGGGGTCACATTCCTGCCAAGAGGAAGAACAGAGAAAGGGAGGCCACATCTTTGCCTTTAGGGACGCAACTTGGAAGTTGTTTCTTCCCACATTCCATTGGCCAGAAGACAGCTACAAGCCCTTACCAGGCTCCAAAGAGGCTGAGAAACATAACCTTGGCTGGGAGACCAGATGCCCAATTACAAATTCTATTTTAATAGAAGGGGAGAAAACAATGTTTGCTGATCTCTGGCATCCTGCTTCGCTCACCTTGCAAGTCAGCATTTGCTAGCATTTTCCCACAAGTCAAAGTGGGAAACATCTGTTTAGTTGTCAACATTGCCACTGGTAGGAAATACAGACATCGTGGAACCTCTTTACCAGTTCCTTTGGTAATTTTCATCTCTTTAAAACAATTTTTTATTCAGGTAGAATTTATATAGAGTAAAATACATCCTTTTTAAGTGTATTGTTTTATGAGTTTTGACAAGTGCATACAGCCATGTAAACTTCACCACAAGAAAAATAGGGAATTCTTTTTTTTTCAATTTTTATTTATTTATTTGAGAGAGAGAGAGCACAGAAGAGGAGGGAGAGGGAGAAGCAGACTCCCCGCTGAGCAGAGAGCCCTGGCGGGCATGGGGCTCGATCCCAGGACCCCAAGATCATGCCCTGAGCTGAAGGCAGACATTCAACTTAATGAACCACCCAGGTGCACCCCCCCTTCTTTTTTAAAGACTTTATTTATTATTTATTTGAGAGAGAACACAGAGGGAGGGTGAGAGAGAGAAGCAGACACCCTGCCGAGCAGGGAGCCCAGGACCCTGGAATCATGACCTGAGCCAAAGGCAGATGATTAACCGACTGAGCCACCCAGGTGGCCCTCAATAAATTTTTAATTTAGAAAATTTTGAAAAGATGAAAGACAAAAGAGTATGAGGAGCCCTCAACAGTCTATCTACCCCTGGCAACCATCCAACCAGGGCCCATCCTTTCCCACTCATTCTCCTCCCCTGTGTGGTTATGTAGCATCATATTTTATCTGGAAATATTTTGGTATTCACATCAGAATTTTATCTGAAAGAGTGAGAAGAAGAAGGAGGCAACCTGGAAAATCAATTCCCCAGTGTGAATAGCGGCTGAGAATCCTGGGTGGTATCAGGACTTGTGTAGACCCAGGACTGATCTCTGGCCCTCCTAGAGATTCGGTGGTCTCCCTGACATCCTTGAACACATCCGCTTTGCTGTTTAAACTAGTTTAAACTAGTGGCTTCTACTGTAGGCAACAAAGAACCGTGACTGCTACATCTGGGTCAAGTGGTTTAATGACTAGAGTCAGGAGGTGCGTGTAGGTAGCTCCTACTTGCAGAAAGAGCCCTAAGACAGTCACAGTGCAGGCAGCTGTAAGGCAGGTGGCGTGCCCAGAAATGGCACATGCTGAGGGACTATGGTTGAGGTGCCAATGGCATCCCCTGCTTAGGGACGCTGCTTAGGGACTGTTCCTCCGTCCTTCTCCAAACCAGAGTTCTTATGGATCCTGCCATTTTCTTACAGACTTCGCCTCCCACCCCAGCCACATGGTTTGTGGGGAGAGGGGCAGGGAATTCATAGCCAAACTTAGCCCTTTCCCAGGATTCTTTTCTTTTCTTTTTATTTTTTTAAAGATTGTGTTTATTTATTTATTTGAGAGAGCGAGAGAGAGAGAGAGCACGAGCAGGGGGTAGGGGGGCAGAGGGAAGGGGGAAGCAGACTCCCCACTGAGCGGGGAGCTGAACCTGTCCCAGGGCTCCATCCCAGGACCCCGAGATCATGACCTGAGCCGAGTCAGACACTTAACAGACTGAACCACTCAGGCGTCCCTCTTTTCTTTTTTAAATCATGGACTCAGCAAGAGTGAGCTATTGATGGCAGAAACTCTGCAGTTCCACAATGAACAGAGAGGGCTGAACAAAGCTGGTCCAGAGAGAAGCGAAAGCAAGCGATGGAGAGTCTCCGAGTCAGTCTGGATCTGTCCAAAGTTCCACCATCCCCTTTTCTCTGATGGTCAGGCGCTCAGCTTTCCCTTACAGCACATGTGCACTAACCTCCAAATCTTCACAAACTTCATCCTCTAATCTCAGCTAGTTCAAGCCGGGCATTTGAAACTATGTCCAGTAGAATATAGATTTGGCTGTAGTAACAAAGTCCCCAAAATAACAATGCTGTTTCCATTGTCTATTGCTTTGGGGTGCTGGGTGGCTCAGTCGGTTAAACGACTGACTCTTGATTTCAGCTCAGGTCATGATCTCGGGGTCCTGGGATTGAGCCCTGCATCGGGCTCCTTGCTCAGCGGGGAATCCGTTTCTCCCCCTGCCTCTCCCTCTCCCCCTGCTCGTGCTTTCTCTCTCTCAAATAAATAAATAAAATCTTTTTAAAAATTAAAAAAAATCAATCTATCATTGTCTGTTGCTTTGTAACAGACTATCCAAAAACGTAGTGGCTTAAAACAACAACCATTTATTATTTCTCACCATTCTTTGACCTGACTGGATCGTTCTTCTGCTCCACATGGTGTTACCTGGGATCATTCAAGTGGCTGCATCTGGCTGGTGGCTGGCATGGCATGAAAGATCCAGATGACTTCTTTGACCTGCCTGGGGCCTTGGCACTTGCTATTGGCTGGGGTGCCTTGGTTTTTCTCCACATGGCCTTTTCCCACATGCTATCTCATCCTCTAGGGCCTCTTTGTATGGCCTCACTCTCCAGGAAGGGAGCTTGGACTTCCTTACAGCATGGCAGCTAGATTTCAAGAGAGTAAAACCAGAAGCTATAAGGCTTCTTAAGACCTATGCTCAGAACTGGCACAGTTCTAAACATCCCTTCCACCACGTTCTTTGTCAAAGCAAGTCACAAGGTCAGCTCAGATGCAAGAGCAGGAAAAATGGACTCTCTGCCTCCTGATGAAAGGGATGTATATAGGGAGGTAGAAATTTGTGGTGACCAAACCCCCAGTTTGGAGACCACCTACCATGAGTGTCTTTAAACAAGACAGATGTTTCTCTGTCACCTAACAGTCTAGGGTTGGTGTGGCTCCTCCAAGATGATGGGCACTGAGGCTTCTTCTGTCTTCTTGTTCTTTCATTTTGATGATGTTGTCCTCATCCACTTGTTCCAAGATTCCCACATTCAAATTCCAGCAAGTGAGAAAATCAAGAAGAGGAGTAGAGTGCATCCCTCCACAAAGGCTGAGACCTCTAAATTGCTCATTTACTTCCCACACTGCCCATCAGCCAGAACAAAGTTCTATGGCCACTCTGCATGCAAATGAGGCCAGAAAATACAGTCTTTAGTTTGATGGGCAGATGCCCTGCTAAAAATTTCCTGGAAGAAGGAGCAGGAGGATATTGGAGGACAGTAGCATTCTTATCTGCCAAGTGATTAATTGAAGAAGAAATAGTGGGCATGGGGGCACCTGGGTGGCTCAGTTGGTTAAGCGTCTGCCTTTGGCTCAGGTCATGATCCCAGGGTCCTGGGATCGAGCCCCACATCGGGCTCCCTGCTCGGCAGGAAGCCTGCTCCCCCTGCTTGTGTTCCCTCTCTCGCTGTCTCTCTCTCTCTGTCAAATAAATAAATAAAATCTTTAAAAAAAAAAAAGAAAAAGAAATAGTGGGCATGTCTGGGATACCCTTAGGCCTCTGCAGAGATCAAGAGCCATGTTTCAACCAACCTGTTACTGGTGGCCATTTAGTGCAATATTGAAAGAGTATTTACTGAGCATCTACTATATGTGCTGGGGATATAACAGTGAACGAGGCAGGAAGGTTCCTGTTCTCCATTCTAGAGGAAGTAGCAGACAGTAAAAATGAGAACACACAATTTCAGAGAATTTCAGGTATGATAAATACAGGAAGAAAATGAAATTGGTGGTGGGAGGTGACTTGAGCAGTGGTGGTCAGGGGAGGCCTCTGTGAGGGTGTGACATTTGAGCTGAGATCTGGAGGGTGAGAAGGGGCCAGCTCTACACGAACTTTGAGAAAAGCATCATAGGCAAGGGGAACAGCAGGTGCAAAGGCCCTGGGGTGAGAATGAACTTTACTTAAACAAGAAACAACAAGAAGGCCAGTGTAGTTGGAGTAGGGGAAGCAAGGGAAAGAGGGATAGGAGGGGAGGACAGAAAGATGGGCAGGTCTTTATGTAAATAAATGCTTTTATTTCTCTTGGGTAGATGCCTGCTTCTGTGGAATTGCTGGATCTCTGCAAAGGTGAATATTTACCTTTATAAGAAACTACCAAACTCTTTTCCAAAGTGGTGGTTCTATTCTTCATTTCCACTAGCAGCGTGAGATTTCCAATTGCTCCACATCTCTGCTGACACTTGAGAGGGTCAGTCTTTTTAATTTTAGTCATTCCAGTGGGTGTGTAGTGGTATTTCTTTGTGGTTTTAATTCGTATTTCCCTAATGACTAATGATGTTGAACGCTTTTGCACGTGCTTATTGGCCATTCATGTCTCTTCTTTTGTGACGTTATCTGTTCACGTTTTTTGGCCACTTGCAAAATTGGCTCTCTGACTTTTCCAAAAGCTTCTTCTGGCCACTGTGGGGAGGATGGGCTGTAGGGGGCAAAAGTAGAAGTAGGGGGAGTAGGGAGGGGCTGTAGCTTCCACAGAGACAAGCCTGTCACAGGCTCAACACATTGCCTGCTTTCTGGCGAGGTCAGCCTTGGGTCTTGCCCAACTCTTGGGCTGCTTGCCAGGAGAGATTGAGACACTTTACAGATCTCATGGGAGGTGAAGCAGCCCTACTTCCTGGAGTCTGGCCCTGGGTGTGGGGTGGCTCCCAGTCAGTTGGGTGCCCTCCATCTCAGCCTTCTTTCACCCAATGACCCATCCCCCCATGGAGAGCCCAGGCCGACCAGCCCAGGCCAGCACTCTGGGGTCTCTACCAGCACAGTCATACCAGTCGCTAAAATATTTAAATACTTCATTTTTGGTTGGTAAAGAGCCCCTACCCCACCTCCCACAGATATCTGCCACCACCCCAGTCTGTTCCCTTGGGATACCTTGGACTTCCCCACATCTCAGCCACTAAAAGGGGGGCTCCAGGACTCAGGGCCCTATGGCCACAGCTGTTGATTGGTCAGTGCATGAGTGTGCTGGCTAGGAGACCGGATTCTGGGGACAGCTCGGGCCTGGCTGGAGTCAGGAGGATCAGACCGGGGGGCTGAGTCTGAGGGGTTCAGGGAAGATGTTTATCAAGGCGAGCCCAGAACTGGAGACTTGAAGTACTAATAACAATAACTGTAATGAGGAGGATGGTGATTAAGATTCACTGAGCAGGGGCGCCTGGGTGGCTCAGTCTTTAGGCGTCTGCCTTCAGCTCGAGTCGTGGTCCCAGGGTCCTGGGATCGAGCCCCGCATCGGGCTCCCTGCTCAGCGGGAAGCCTGCTCCTCCCTCTCCCACTCTCCCTGCTTGTGTTCCCTCTCGCGCTGTGTCTCTCTCTGTCAAATAAATAAATAAAATCTTAAAAAAAAAAAGATTCACTGAGCAGCTACAACGTGCCAGGCAGACGTTACAAACGCTCACAATAAAACTGGACCCCAGAAGCCCTGCCCCCCATAGTGTGCGCCCCCAGCCTGGCCAGAGGGAGCCCACGAGCACCAGCACCAGAGTCAGATCAAGACCCTCCAGGCTCAGAGCTTCCTCTGCTCTCTGCCCCGTGGCTCACTCAGCTTCAGCCACCTTGAGGCCCTCGGGAGCCTGTTCTCTCCGCGCTCACTGCAGGCCTGGTGGTGGTGGGGGGGGGTGGGGGGTGGTTCTTTAGCAACTGGACTGGGCCAGGCCTGGGTGATGGCGGCTGTTGGTAGCTAGTGCTACCCCCGATGGCCCTGACCCTCCTCTGGCTTCCAAATCCCCCCACCACGAAGGGCCACTCAGAGTCTGTCCCATGACCGGCATCCAGTTTCCCCTTTTCTCTCCTGAGACCAGGCCCAGGGAGCTGTGGGGTGTGACGCCTGGATGGGGGAAGGGGGCTTCCTGCCGCGGGCCCATCCCCCCAGTGCCCTAACCTCAGGTTCCTCCTAAGGAGCCCCAGCTCAGGCTCTGGTGGGGGGGACTAGAAGTCCCTGTCTCCTCCTGGGTGCCTTCCCTCCGTCCTCACTTCCAGCTACTTCCTCATTTGGTGGTGCAGCCCAGCGCAGTGGTCAGCATGTCGTCCCCCACTCGCCTCACCCCAAACCCCCAGCCCTGTGTCTGTGCTGTGCATATCTGCGTCACTGTCTATCCCTCTCTCTTTTTTCTCGGCCTTGCCACCCCTTTCTCCTTCCCTATCTTTCATCTTGGTTCTTTTTTCTTTCTCTCTAAGGGTCAAATATCTGTCCTTGGGTCCTGTGTTTCCTTCTCAGCTTTATTTGCTGTGTGACCTTGCACAAGTGTCTGTACCTTTCTGTACAATGGGGATGACGAGAGCATCTACCTCCGATGGGTGTTGTGGGGGTTAAAAGAGTTAACACCTTAGGACCGAACGAACGCCTGCTGCTCATTAGTGCCCATATCCTGATGGCTCTCTTTTAATATCCTATAAACATCACAAAGTTCTGATTATCAGATAACTATAGCTGGTGCTTATAAAAAGCTGACGAGTGTCGGACCCTGTTCTAGAGACATTAATCCATTTGCTCCCCCAAACCCCTACAAAATAGGCGCTATTTTACTCCTCATTTTACAGATAAGGAAACTGGCCCAGAGAGGTTGAATGACTTAAGTTTGCCCAGCCAGGAAGAGGCAAAACTCGCTTCAGTAATAGCCACTGACTCTTCCTGGTACACTGAGGGCTGACCCCTGATCGGGGGTGGATGGGCACATGTACCCTTTTTCCTCTTATGTCCAGTGGTTAGGGGCCACAGCATGGCCCCAAGGCCGTCTTGGCCTAATTCTTCCTGGCATTATCTCTCTCCGTCCCTCCTCCTGTATTGTCCCCTCCTCCCTCCTGCCACCGCCCACCTCAGACTTCCTCCTTCACTTGGTTGGACGCTACACCACATCCCACCAGCCCTTGGACTCCGGTGTCCAGCAGTGTCGCCTGCGTCATGGGGGTCCTTGGACCTTCCAACAGGCTCCTGTTCCTGCCTCTCCTTCTGACTGTGGGTGGTGAGTTGGGGGCTTCTACAGCTGCCTCCTGGGTCCCTGGGCTCAGCTTGGGGCAGAGCAGGGAGCGGGGTAGAAAGAGAACCAAAAGGGAGGTGGGGGAAAGCAGATCCCCAGTCCCCCAAAACTTATGGCTGTCTCCCAGAGCCCGAGACCCCAAGATGTGGCCGCTGGTAACAGCAGGGGGAGGGGACTCTACGGATGTTGCAACAGGACAAGTCGGGGTAGAAGTAACTTAGTCCAGTGACCTTGTTGCTGGCCCACAGGTCCCACCAGACATCGCTTTCCACTCTTCATCTCCTAGCTCTCAGGACCCACCCTCCCCAGCTTCTGTGCCCACCCTCCAATCACAGCCCCATGCCTCAATTTACCTTCTTTTTCTCTCCTCAGGTTTCAGCCCTGTCCAGGCACAGAACGGTAGGCCTGGACTCTGAAGTCCCCCTCCCTACCTCCTAAAGACCTCCCCATCTCTGTCTGTTCCCCAGTCTCTCCAAACCTTCCCCTGCTGACACCTCCTGCCAGTTCCCAACTCCCACTGACCACCCCCAACCCCTGTGCCACATTCTCAGGATGCAACTGCTCCGTGGTAAGTCCCGGGGTGCTGGCGGGGATCGTGCTGGGGGACCTGGTGCTGACCCTCCTCATCGCCTTGGCTGTGTACTCCTTGGGCCGGCTGTTCCCTCGGGGGCGAGGGGCTGTGGAGGGTGAGTGAGGCTGGCAGGGGATAGCCTGGGACCCTCTGAGGGAGGGGTAAGCTCCCAAGTCACAACCATCCAAAGGGACAATGATGGAGGGGCTGATTTTGCAGCAGCAAAATGGTCCCAATTCACCACCTTAACTATCTCTGCACTCTGCGCTACTCCCCATCCCCCAGCAGTGACCAGGAAACCGCGCATCACTGAGACAGAGTCGCCTTATCAGGTGAGAAAACCAGCTTCTCTTCCTCACATCTCACTCTTACCCTGTGGGTGTCTGTCCTAAACATTTCCCCAGTCCTTCTAGAACCTAGACCCTAAAGCCACTTTCTCAGCAACATTTCAAACCCTCAAAGACTCATGGGGCATCTGTCCAAAGCTGCCTTCAAAGATCAATCATGACCTTATGCTCAACTTAAAATGTGTGAGAAAACATAGGGAGAGCTTTACCTTCGCAAGAGCAAATGTAGGCCATAGTGAGAAGGCAGGCACGGAATTGTTCAGGACAGGATGATTTCTGGGAGAAGCTCTCAGAAGGGCAGAGGACATAATTCAGCCCTAATTTGGTAACTCCGAAGAGAGGAGTTTTAGAATTTTTTGGAAGATCCTATATCCCTTTGAGAAGCTGATGAAAGCTAGAGACTCCTCAGAAAAATCCACATAAAAATTTATAAAATTGTGCATATAATCTAGGGGTGGCACAGGTATCTTGAAACCCTTCTTAAGAACCACCATGCAGGGGCGCCTGGGTGGCTCAGTCAGTTAAGCATCTGACTCTTGATTTTGGCTCAGGTCATGATCTCAGGGTTGTGGGATCAAGCCCCGTCTGGCTTCGTGCTCAGTGCGGGTCTGCTTGGGATTCTCTCTCTCCCTCTCCCTCTGCTCCTCCCCTCCCACTCGTTCTTTCTCTCTCTCAAATAAATAAATCTAAAACAAAAAAAGATTCCCCCTCCATGTGCGCATGCATGCGCTCTCTCTCTCTAAAAAAAAAAAAAAAAAAAAAAAGATGCCTCAGATAGAGGCACCTTTCCATTGCTTGCCTCTCTATCAGTGCCCTTTAGGGGGTCATGGGCTCCTGTGAGAATCTAATGGAAGCCAAACAGACCCCTTCCCATAAAGGTGCACACCCAGACCAGTCATTTGCTTATGATTTCAGGGATTCAGTCTGAGGGCCTCTTGAGGCCATAGACTCCACCCCCCAAAATTGTAAGCCTTGTTCTGTGAAGTCTCTTACTTATCTGCAGCCAGGTTTGCTTTGCCTCACTTGCGGATAAAAAGTCCCTTTGTAAAGTGTAAGCATCTCGAGTTTGGCTTTGTGAGGTCCAGAAGAATGAGGGAATTTTCGGTTACCGGGGGTAGTGAAATTTTAGGGCAAAGCAATATTCTAATTTATTCATCCTTCAGTGGAATTTGTTGAGCACCAACATAGCAAGAGAGTTTACATCCCAGTTGGGGAGATGGACTTGAAGCAAATTAAGAGATAAGATAATTTGGGGAGGTATCATGGGGAAATAAAACTGGTGTGACCGTGACTGGAGTGTGTGTCTGGTGGGGAGAAGTTAGATGGCAAAATCAAGAAATGCTTCTCTGAGGAAGTGACATGAGCTGAGACTTGAAGGGGGAGAAGGAACCATCCCTGGGAATATCTAGGAAACCCCGTGTTCCAGGCAGAGAGAACAGCTTATGCAAAGGCCCTGAGGCTGGGGCGAAATGATGAGGCAGAGGAGACAGGGAAACACTAAATGCACTTGATTAAGATCCAGATCTTTTCCATGGCTGCAAGGTTGAAGAAGCTGCTAGGAGCCTTATAGGCCACTGGGAGAAGGCTGAATTTTGTTATAAGTTTATTCAGTGGACCTCACCCACTAATGGTTCCCACCCTGTCCCTCCCATTAGGAGCTTCAAGGTCAGAGGTCAGATGTCTATAGTGACCTCAAAACACAGAGGCCTTATTACAAATGAGCCCAAACCACAGCAGTCAGCAACCTGATGCCTGGATCCAGTCATTCCTGATGCCTCCCTAGCACCTATTCCTACTCCCACCAAGACACAGATCCACAGAGTGCCCTCCCTGAGGGGTCAGACTTCTCTCCACTACTGTCCCCAAATAAACATGGCACACAAAAACACTGTTGAGTTATTCCAGATCTCTCGGCTGAGGGGGCAGGGATATGTGGGGTTCTGGGGGATCATGGACCCAGAAACAGCTAAATGGGAGGGAGGTTTGGGGACCCTGGGGTTCTTTGAGGAAGAATCAGAACCAGAGGTAGTTTAATTGCTTTATTCCACCCCAAAGTGGGGAGTGTGTTTCTTGTGTGGCCGCACACAATGTGGGATGAGAGGGTCAGAAGTCAAAGGTCTCACCAGGGGGTCAGCCCCTGCCCAGCATGTTGATGTAGACTTTGTCATCTTCTGGGGGTGGGGGAGAGAAAGCATGAGGCCTGACCACCTACCACCCACCCACATCTCCACCTTCCTGGGGACCCCCTGCCTCAGGGGTTTCCTCCGGAGTTCCCCCCTGCACCGCCTCCAGGGTTTCCCCAGCATCTCCTCCAGGGCTTCCCTGGGGGGCCCCTCCCTTGGGGACCCCCTCTCTAGGGACACCTCTCCCTCCGGGCCCCACCCCGTCTCTGCCCTCACCTAGGGGGGGCCTGTGGCGTGGGCAGGCACACACAAACACCACGGCAATGATGAGCAGCGACACCACTGCGTCGGCGGCCATGAGCCCTGCCAGGATTGGCAGAGAGAGGGGCCCACATCCGGAACAGGAACCTGGAGGGTGCGGCAGAGACAAGAAGGCGCTTGAGGGAGGTTTCAAACCCTGAGGGCTGCACTTGGGGCCTATGGGGCCCCAGGAAGTCCCTGGGGGGAGGCAGGAGTGTCTGAGATTCCCTGAGGTTGACTTGGGGGATGAAAAGGGAGGTGGGGGTCTGGAGAGAAGCCCGGGGTGGGGGGCGGGTGGGGGGGGGAGTCCCAGCATAGAGGGACATATGTGGTTCTTTGGGCATAGTGGGTACTCCCAAAGAAGGCTGGGGGGTGGCCGAGTCCCTGGGGCTTCAATTTGGTGATGAGGCAGTGAGCTGGGGACCCAGAGAGGACTGCAGTTCCCCTGGGGGCTCTGATTTGGGGCTGAGAGGTGAGCTGGTGACCTAGAGAGCCACCGGGGGTGTTCCAGGACCCTCAGGCCACACTTCAGGGATAGAAGCAGTACCACGGCAAAAGGGAAGGGGTGCTGATTTCTCACCTGGGGTCACCCCAGCTGCAGCCACTGTGAAAAGAGAGGGAAAGTGGATTAGCAGGGAGAGGTGCTGTCCTGAGAAGTAACCTCCATTCCGGAGAGAGCAAATGAGAAAGAGGCCAGAGAGACAGAAAATCAGAAGTAGAAGTAGAGACAGACCCAGCAGTGAGAAGCGGAGATTGACAGGCAGCTACCCCAGACTCAGCTTCTCTCCCCAAAGAACCAGGCTCTGAAGCCAAAACGGATCTCTAGGAAGGAAGGGGTCCTGGGAGGACGTGCCCTTAGCACTCTTCCCTTCAGAGGCCACCCAAGCCACCCCTCTCATAAGGACTCTGCCTGCCGCCCCCCATAACCACTGGCTTCACCTGGGAGCAAAAGCAGGAGCAGGATGACACCTGAAGGGGCCATGGTGGGCTGGGGGCAAGAAGCGGTCTGGCAAAAGGCTTTGGTCCAGAGAAGTCCTGAGGAACAGTGGGGGAGTAAAGAAGCAGCAATAGCGGATGTCGCCCTGCTGGTGGCAAGGTCACCTGCTTCCTGTGTGAGGGTGTGGGAGGGGGAGAAGTGGTGGGTCCCTGTGACTGCCTTTGGGGATGAACTGGGGGTAGGGTCAGAGACCAGGGAGGCTGCTATGATTGTCCCAGGTGGGAGGTGACAGATGGACCAGGTTGTGGGCATTGAGGAGATTCTGAAGAGATTTTGGAGGTAGAACCAACAAAACTTGCTGATCCACTATGTATGGGTGTGTATGAGAGAGAGGGATTCAGGATGAACAAAGCTTCTGGACTAACCAACTGAAAAGACGGAGTATCTTTTGACAGAGATGGAGAAGGAGGGGAGCAGGTTTAGGGGGAAAGTGCCAAGGTCTGGGGACACTGAGTCGGAAATGCCTCATAGATCTCCCTGCAGAACTGGATGACCACAGCTGCATCTGTGAATTCAGGGATAAGTCTCTGGTCTGGAGATGTAAATTTTCGGGTTGATGGCTTATGGATGGTATTTAAAGCCACGGGACTGGATGAGATCACCAAGGAAGTGAGTTCAGACAGAGGAGTGCCCCTGGCCCGCAAGAATGGGTGAAGAGGTGGAAACAGCCGGGGAAACTGGAAAGGAACAACATGTGAGGGAGGAGAACCAGGAGAGCAGAAGTCTTGAAAGCCTGGGAGAAATGATTAACATGGCCACCGACGTGGGAACTGAGAATGAGCCTCCCCTGGGAATGTCAGTTGGCTGGAGGGCTGGGAGTTCCTGTCCTCTTAGCTCACAGCTATACCACAGCACCCAGCAAAGTACCTCCCCTGCAGTAATAAATTATTTTTAATGACGCATGAATAAACGAGAACTGATCTCTGAAAAAGAAGGTGATGTGGGGAAGAGGGAGAAAAAATTTGAGTCCACCGATGTCACTCTTACCTACAGACCTTCCCTCCCTTGGGACCAGGAAGTCCTGAACCCCAGCATCCTCTTACCCCAGGACTCAGTAATACTGTCCCCTCCCAGCCCAGGCCCCAGAAATCAAAGACTCCGGCAACCCCTTGGACAGAGACCGAGAAGTCCAGGTCCCTAGTGCCCTCCTCCTTCAGGTGTCTAACCCCAGCCGCTTCTCCCTCACACCAAAGATGGGGTCCACCAGCTCCCTCTTTCCAGGGAGGCTCAGGAGTCTGGCCCTCAGTGTCAGCCCCGCCCATTCAGAGACTGGGCTTGTTCAAGCGCGACCCGGGGACTCCCGGGCCTGTGGGCGGGGCCCTGCCCTTGACTGGGCGGTGCCAGAACCCCAGTTTAAAAACTCGCGGGGCACCGACCCTAGATCGGGGACCCGGCGGCTGCTTCGCGGGGGAAGAGCGAGGCTGGCGCAGCGCCGAGGCCGCGGCCCTGGGGGCCCGCAATCCGCGCCACGGAATCCGCGAGGTAATGGAGGGCCTGGGGAGGTGAGGCACTCTCGGCCTCTTGAGAGAGCGAGGGCTGGAGGCCGGCTCTTGCGAACCTGAGGGACGGGGCTGGAGCATCAAGCCTGGGTGCTGAGAGTGAGCGTACTCGGTGTTTGGAGGGGGCAGGGGGCCAGGACTTCTGGGTGGTGATGGAGGAGCGGCTGGGATTCTGGGCTCCTGGGTCCTGGGGTGGGGGAGGGTAAGGGACCGGGGATTCAGAATCCTGGGTCCGCGGGTGAAAGGGCTGGGAGCTCCGACCCCTGGGTCCTGCGGGAGGAAGGGGCTGGCGGCCCCGACTCCTTGCTCTAGACAAGGGGAGATGGAGTCCTGGGGGCGTGGTTGTTTAAAAATCAGCCACGAGCGGGTGTGGGTCAGGTCCGGCGCCCGGCCGCAGGGGTCCACGCTGGCCTTGACCCTGCCCGAGCCCCGGGAATTCCCGAGTCCCCACCCCCCCGGGTCCCCGGGCTGAGCAGGAATTCCCCACGTGCGGGGATTCCGAGAGCTCCACGCCTGGCCGCGCGCCCCGCCTCTAAGCGGGACACCTGCGGCGCGCCGCCGGGAGAGGAAGGGGTGGATGGAAGATTCCCTTGCGTGAGCGCCGTGACGTCAGCACGTCGTGTCTGGGCTGTTTCCGAGTTCGCCCTCCCTCCTCCGCTTAACCCTTCCTCCGCCGGAACCAGGGCTCAGAAGGGTGAGGGTTGAGGGTCCGGACTCCCGGGGTGGTGCGGACCAGGCTTCTGGGAACTGGGACTGCCAGGTGCAAGGGAGGGCGAAGCTGAGGGCCCAGACTCCTGGGTCCTGGGAAAAGGGGGACTAGGCTCTCGGAATCCCGCAGAATGGGGCCTGGACTCTTAGGTCTGAAGGGGGGATGGGGTCTGGACTTCTGGAGCCCCGGTGAGCTCGGGGGCTCTTGATTCGTGGTTCCTTGGGGAGAGGGGCTGGGGACTCGGACGCCTGGTTTCCCGAGGAAAGTGTCTCAGGTCAGCTTCTAGGGCAGAGAGATGTTGGGAACCTGGATGTGCATCTCCAGGGAGTGATTCCCAGCGACCCCCGCCCCCCCGCCTCCCCCTCCAGGCCTGGGGACTGGGAGATCTGGGGGCTGGGATTTTTCTCGGAAGTTGGGGGGGGGAGGTGCCGCAGAGGAGCGCCCTCCTCCCCCTTCCTCAGTTTCCACGACGCTGGTGGAAAGTTGGGTCAGAGGGGAAAGTGCGGAGCAAAGGGAAGGAAACGGCGGAGGCGGAAGCTGCACCTGAAAGCTAAGATTGGCTTTGGAGTTCTCAGGCGGCGTCAGTGTGCCAGTTTTTCCGCGCAGGAGGGCGAGGGAGGGTGCCTGAATCCACTCCCCCGCGAAGTTGGGTGACTTAAGGACCTCTGATTGCTTCCCCCCGCCTCCCCCCACGCGTAGTGAGCCGGAGTGAACGCAGCCACTGCCCATCACAGACCGTGAAGAAGCTCCTGGAAGAACAGAGACGCCGTCAGCAGCAGCCCGACGCTGGTGGGGTACCGGTAAGGTCCATGAAGCCCCGCAAACTAATTCGTGAGGCGATGTCCTGTTGGGCAGAGACTTGGTGGCTTGCGGGCCCTCGGAGCAGATGAGAGGTGTAGTCCTGACTTAGATGCTCTGTGGGTGGGGGTTGGATGCTGAGGGATCCGTCAGATAAATTCCCCCTTGTTCCTTTTTTTTGTGTATCCCCCTACAGGGACAGTTTCCGCCTCCCCTGGCCCAGTCCCTGACCCCATCTGTGAATGAGAGTGAGGCTGGTAAGTCTGGAAACTCATCTGGTTCCCTCAGCTCGCAGCCCCAGCTTTCTTCAGGGACTCAGACATTCCAAATCTTAGAACTTTGGGGAACTTAGGAGTCAGACCCTCTTTCTTGCTTGGACCCGGTAGCAGTTTGAGCTCCCAGATTCTCTGGAGCCCACGGGTCTATGTACACAGTCCTTGGGTGTTCCAGGGGCCCAGGCTCCCAGCCTTTTGCTGCTCCCTGGGTCTAGGCCCTCAACCCTCAGTGTCCCTAGGGTCCAGCCACCAGAAGTCCAAGCTTTCAACCCCTTGGTGTCCTGGCTTCTGAGTCCCAGCCATTTGGTGTCCCACAAGTACTAGCTGTCAGTACGTTGGGAGATTCCAGGCCCTCACACCCGTCCTCCAGCCTTGGTCGTGACTTCCCCAACTCTGGTAACCAGGCCTGCCCCTGCTCCTCCTCTCACACACAGGCCATTCTCGCTTCCCAGTACACCAAGAGACTGTGGGTTCTGGACTTGGCAGCCTGGCTCCCACCACAGGCTTTCCAGACTGGGACCCCAACACGCATGCTGCCTACACAGACAGCCCCTACTCTTACCCTGCTTCCGCTGCTGAAGGCTTCCCGACTCCTGACTTCTACCTGCCCTCCGACCCAGGGCGGCAGTGTTCATTTTCTGTGGGGATGGAGGTGAGCTACAGAGTGGGAACAGGAGGATGCTGAAGGGCCCCTAAAATTCCCAGTTGCCCTCATGCTAGATTAAGATCCCATTCTTCGGATGGGCAAAGCTGAGGCCCCAAGGTCCAAGGTCACTTGGTACAGAGGGGTCACTCAGCCACTCTACCTGGCACTCTGTCTGTGTACGTGTGTATGTTAGGAAGAGGGAATTCTCAGCTGACTGGCTCTGCCCACCACATGTATCCTTCAGGACTCCCTGGATACCCGGCTTTATGCAGAACCTTCCCTGCCACAAGCAGGATCCTGGAGAGGTTCTGGACTCCCCCTAGGACCCCCACAGTTACCCCCTGTGGCCACCGGACCATCCCTGGACACAGCCCGTGCTCACATGCTGGCTTTGGGGCCACAACAGCTGCTGGCCCAGGACGAGGAGGGAGACACGTGAGTATAGGGGATTGCGGTCTGCCTGTTCCTGGCTTCGCTGGGGTGCTGTGCTCATTGCTTGTCCCCTACCTGTCCTCAGGCTCCTGCATCTGTTCGCGGCTCGGGGGCTGCGCTGGGCAGCATATGCTGCAGCTGAGATGCTCCAAGTGTACAAACATCTGGACATCCGTGAGCATAAGGGCAAGGTGAGGGCCAGGGGCCTGGACTCCTGGCTTTGAAGGGAAAGGGTCTGGGGGCCTGGATTGTTGGCTTTCAGAGGGGACGAGCCTGGGGGCCCAGACTGACCTTCTTATCCCCTGCAGACCCCTCTCCTGGTGGCTGCTGCCGCCAACCAGCCCCTGATTGTGGAGGATCTACTGAACCTCGGAGCAGAGCCCAATGCCACTGATCATCAGGGACGTTCTGTCTTGCATGTGGCTGCTACCTATGGGCTTCCAGGAGTCCTCTCGGTATGACCAGCTGGCCGGTGGGGTAATGGGATGGACTGGTTGCTCAGATCCTGGCTTCCAAGGCTAGGAGGCCTGGGGAGAGACTAATCCAGCACTGTGCCTTCTCCTCCTCAGGCTGTGATTAACTCGGGGGTTCAGGTTGACCTAGAAGCCAGAGACTTCGAGGGTAAGTTGGGTGGTGGGCAGGGTGGGTATGGCAGGTGGGGCTGGGGTGGGGTGGGCACTCTGGATGCAGAGCCCTCACCATCTCCATCCTGCAGGCCTCACCCCTCTCCACACAGCCATCCTGGCCCTCAACGTTGCTATGCACCCACCTGACCTATGTCCCCGGGTGCTGAGCACCCAGGCCCGAGACAGGCTGGCTTGTGTCCAGATGTTGCTGCACATGGGTGCTGATCACACCAGCCAGGTGAGTGGGGCAGTGGGCAGCTGGCCCCTAGAAGGGTGTGGGATGGGTCACCTGGATGTCCAGGGGCTCCAAACAAACGCTGATTTTGCCCCTTGCCAGCCATGTGAACTTGAGTACATGGCTTCATTTTTCTGTGCCCCAGAGAATAAGATTACTGATCTTAGCTTATATTTATCAAGCACTTACCATTCATCAAGCACCGAGTGTCACGGATTAGCTAACCGACTCCTCACCAACCCCCTTTGACATGTGCACTGTTATTACTTTTCCTGCTTTACTGATAGAGAAACTGAGGCACAGGAATCAAAAATCTTACAGCTTGTAAGAGTCAGAGAGGGGATTAGAATAAGGTGGCCTCACGCCAGACCCCACACCTTCATGGTTATGTTCTCCTCCTCCCTCTGGTAGTAGCTCCTTCACGGCCTGGCTGAGAGAATTAAGCATCCACTTATAGTTTTGTTTTGTTTTTTAGTTAGAGAATTTTGAACACAGATAAAATACAGAAAATAGTATAGTGACCTCCCTGTCCGCAACATCAATAATCAGCAACTTGTACCCAGTCCTGCCCCATCCATTCCTCGACCTTCCTATAGTATTTTATTTTATTATTATTTTTTTAAAGATTTTATTTATTTATTTGACAGAGACATAGCGAGAGAGGGAACACAAGCAGGGGGAGTAGGAGAGGGAGAAGCAGGCTTCCCCGCGGAGCAGGGAGCCCGATGTGGGGCTCGATCCCAGGGTCCTGGGATCACGACCTGAGCCGAAGGCAGACGCTTAACGACTGAGCCACCCAGGCGCCCCTCGACCTTCCTATAGTATTTTAAAGCAAACCCAAGCATGTATTTTTATCCACAAAAATTTGTGTCTTTAAAGTTAAGAACTCTTTTAACCTTAATACCATCATTTCACCTTAAAAAAAATTAATCTCATAATATCAAATATCCTGGCTGTGTTCAAATTTCTGATTGACTCTAAAGCGATATATATTGTTTTTTCATTAAAAAAAACTCGGATCCAAATAAAGCCCACATGTTGCCATTATAAGACTTTTAAAGTCGTTCTTAATCTAGAGCTTCCCGCTCTATCTCCTTGTCTCCTCTTCATTATTTATCTGGTGAGCCAACTAAGTTGTTTTGCCTTGTATAAGCACATCATATTTTTAATGTCCATTATCATTCCAAACTCTTGAAAGGCACATAATAAAGCTTCATTGTGGAAAATGTCTTTTTATTTGCTCCAAAACATGAAGAGAACAACTCAGTATGGAAGCGCATCTGGGCTTAGTGAGTCCCCTGATTAATGCTGCTCAAGTCCCATCCTTATAGATAAAGTACAGTCCGTGTGGGATGTGGATACATTTTACTGTGCTCAATAGAATGTCGGGTGGCCAGGGCAGCTGCTAGCCCAGAACTCTTTTGGAGGATTAGATAAGAATGTTTTTCTCAAAGACACTTGGGCTAGAAAATTGTCAAAATAAACATACAGTCCTGTGATGTGTATGATGTGAATGGCTCCCCCTTAAAGGTGGTACTCTTGTATAGTGCACAACATAGATAACTGTGTAAGGCACCCCTGGGTGCTTGCAAAGGAGAGACAAGGTGTCTAAAGGCTCTTGGGTTTTGTGGGAGGGGCTCTGGGTGTGAGGACTGGCCTGACCTCCACCGTTTCTTTCTCTACAGGAGATCAAGAGCAATAAGACAGTTCTGCATCTAGCTGTGCAGGCCGCCAATCCTACCCTGGTTCAGCTGCTGCTTGAGCTGCCCCAGGGAGACTTGCGGGCCTTTGTCAACATGAAGGTGGGGGCCTAGGTTAGAATGTGCGAGTGTGTGAGATGTGACGGAGAAGGGCAGGGGGATGTTGGGAGGCCTGTGGGCTGTGGCTATGGCAGGGACAATGTAGGGAACAAAGGTGGGGACCGTAGAGGATGTGGCTGTAGATTGTAGGAATGTATAGGACATAGACCGAGGGGTGTGTGGAATGTGATTGTAGAGGGGATTCTGGGATGTGAGTAGGGGCATGCGGGATGTGGCTGTGAAGGCGGGAGTGTGGGACTTGGCTGTGGCAGACTCTGAAGCGTTGAGGGCCCAGGCCAGCTGAGTCCAAATCCTTAGCAGTCTTCCCTTCACTGTCCCCAGGCCCATGGGAACACAGCCCTCCACATGGCGGCTGCCCTGCCCCCTGGGCCCCCCCAGGAGGCTATCGTGCGGCGCCTGCTGGCAGCTGGGGCAGATCCAACACTGCGAAACCTGGAGAATGAGCAGCCCGTCCACCTGCTGCGGCCTGGGCCGGGCCCTGAAGGGGTGAGCACGCAGAGCCCACCCTGACTGCAGAGTGGCCTCTGACCTAATGGGGTGAACCCCTGACTCTACCCATTTATGACTTTAGAGGGTGACTTTTAATCTCAGAAGGTGACCTTGATCCCTATCCAAACCTGACTTGAAAATGTGACCTCTGACCCCAGTGTTTTATTTTTGACCTGGTATTGGTGACTCCTCCTAACCTCTACTTCAACCCTGACCTCTACTTCTAACCCTGAATCCTGACCTCAAGATGTGACCTTGGATTCCCAAGTATGACCTCCAAGCCCCTGCCCCAGCCCTGAGTTCTGACCTCTCAAAGTGGGACTTCTGACCCCTAAATGTAACCTCTGACCCCTTGCCTCTACCGTTCGACTCCTAGTGCTCAATGTTAACCCCAAAGTGGGAACCCCCAACCAGCAACACCTTCCCCCTTCATCCCTTCTGGCTCCTGAACCTTTTCTCAGTGTGGGAACCATCATCCCTAACCCCAAATCTTGACTCTGAACCTCTGACCTGCAAACCCAATTGATCCTACTCTGCTTCTCCACCTTCCCCTCCAACTTCACAGGGTTTGTGGCCCTGACCTCTCTTTCCAGCCTCCTTAACTTCTCTTCCCCTGTCTTGTCTGCAGCTCCGGCAGCTATTGAAGAGGAGCCGTGTGGCACCCCCAGGCCTGTCCTCTTAGGACTCAAACCCAGAACCTGGACTGATTTTCCAGTCCCCACCGTCCTGTGGGACAGCCAGCGTATGCTAATGTTGCAAATCCATGATTATGTGGAATGTCCTGCCATCGGGGTCTTACATTAAAACCCCAACATGGCTGCTGGGGGTAAACAATCCCCAATATTTGGGGTGGCGTAATACCCCTCCCCCACCCACAAGGAGCCCTCTTGATGATTTCTGTGAAATCGAGGCCCCTTGATTGTTTCTGTGAAACACCCTAGACCCCTAACCCTTTCTCCATTGGGATCTTTTGGGACCCCTTCCCTACTCAACTCTAGTTCAACTCACCTAGAACCCCAGATGGGATTTCCCTACACAGTACTTGGGGTACCCCCAGAATAGCTCCCAGTGTCATCCAGTAGAGCTCCTAAGATGACCCCCCAAACCTCCGCAGGACCCACACCATTCAGGTCCTTACCCCTGAGACATAGGAAGGACTCTCCTAGATTGGAGTCCCCTAGGTCCTATGCTTTCTAATTCAGAACTCAGATCGCCGTATTTCCAGTGACTCCCTCCCCTATCTGAAGCTCCTTATTAAACTCAGTTTGGACTGCACTGTCATTGTCTCAGTCTCTGGGGGTGTTGGTGCAGGGAGCGGCCGTGGTGCTTGGCTGAGGAGGCATGTTCGGATGACTGTGTGAGGTGGGGTGGGGTGTGTAGCAGACTGGAGGTGCCAAGTCTGCATCGTGTCACCTTTACCCTGTCAGCACCTGGTGGTCTGCCTGCCTGTGGGCATCGCGAGACCACTGGTGCCCACTCTACCCTGGGTATGAGCCTGGTAGCCTTAACTGCCAATGAGTTTATGCCACTTCCCATCTAACAGCCCTCAAAGCAGAGACTGAAAGGAGATGGTACAGAAAGACTCCAGGTCCCTCACCTCTCTATGAGGATAATGTGGAAGTGCCCCCTCCCCAAATTCTGGGCTTGGCCATGTGAATAACTTTGACCAGTGTGATGTCAACAAGCATGATGCAAGCTAGGACTTGTTCTCTTAGAACACTTCCTCTTGGGGCGCCTGGGTGGCTCAGATGGTTGGGCACCTGCCTTCGGCTCGGGTATTGATCTCAGGGTCCTGGGATCGAGCCCCACATCGGGCTCCCTGCTTGGTGGGGGAGCCTGCTTCTCCCTCTCCCTCTACTGTTCCCCCTGCTTGTGCTCTCTCACTCTGTCAAACAAACAAACAAACAAAAATCTTTAAAAAAAAAAGAACACTTCCTCTTGGAACCACTGTGTGTTCTACACAGGCTCCCAGAGCTCCCCAACAGAATTACGCTCCTGTTCCCCACACTAGCTCTGGCTTGATGACATACCCTTTCCTGACTGCTTTCCCTTTTCTGTGTCCTGTCCCATCTCCCCTACCAATAGATTGTCCTCAAATCCTGCTTCTGGGCAGACCCAAGCTAAGACCTCCACAATGCCCCCTTTTCGTAACTGCCCCACAGCCTCTGCTCTGGACTCCATCCCAATCTTGTCACCAAAAGAGCCCCGCCGAAAGCCCTCTGACTCATCTTAGCCCCCCACTGCTCAGAGCCTCTCAAGGACAACAAACCACACTTCGGGGCATGTGCCCGTGTCTCCACCCCAAAAGTTAAGGCTTGAAACAACCATCTCTATTTGCTCATGATCCTACAGTCTGGGCTGGGCTCAACTGGACAGTCCTGCTTTGGTCACTCATGTGGCTGCAGTCAGCTAGAGGCCTGATGGGGCCGGACAACTTCACTCCCATGTCTGATAGCTCAGCTGGGATGGCTGGAACCACTGGGAGTGGGCCAAGCATCTCTTTCTCCATGTGGTCTCTCCAGGAAGGTGGGTGGATCTCTTCCTGGGGTGGTTCCAAGAGGAAGTGTTCTTTTTTTTAAAGATTTTTTTTTTTTATTTGTTTGACAGAGTGAGAGAGCACAAGCGGGGGGAACAGTAGAGGGAGAGGGAGAAGCAGGCTCCCCCACCAAGCAGGGAGCCCGATGTGGGGCTCGATCCCAGGACCCTGAGATCAATACCCGAGCCGAAGGCAGGTGCCCAACCATCTGAGCCACCCAGGCGCCCCAAGAGGAAGTGTTCTAAGAGAACAAGTCCTAGCTTGCATCATGCTTGTTGACATCACACTGGTCAAAGTTATTCACATGGCCAAGCCCAGAATTTGGGGAGGGGGCACTACACCAGGGCTTGAATATTGGGAGGCGGAGTTTCAGGAGCTACCTGTGTTAGTCTCCCACATGAGCAGCCCTGTACCAGCACACATTGCCCTTCTGTGTATGCACATGGTGGCAGCTGACCCATGAAGAATTCATGGGACTATTACTCCATAGATTCTAAGAACTTAACTGGAATTCATCTTACAGTCATTGTGTGGCATAGTTTAATTTCTGTATTTTTTCCTTTGTGGTACATAAAGGTATTTTATCTCTCTATCATCTCTCTATCTATCATCTCTCTATCTATCATCTATCATCTTAGAGAGAGAGTGTGTGAGTGGGGGGTGGGGCAGAGGGGGAGGGAGAGGGACGAGCAGACTCCGTGCTGAGCTGGGAGCCCAACGTGGAGCTCAATCCCAGTACTCATGATCAGTCCGGAGCCAAAACCAAGAGTTGGATGCTCAAAGGACTGAGCCACCCGGGCGCCCCCATAAGGATATTTCTTATCATTGATGGCATCTTAGAGTCGACTGACGTATAAGATTTATATCCCATCATGTATCAACAAACACATGCACACACATATTAAAATGACAGAATGATAAAATGTCTCTAAGAAACTATTATTAAAAGACAAATTAATAAATTGTTTTCAATGGGAAAAGAAGAGCAGTTTAGTGGCACAAGAGCATCAAATGAACGACAGCAATCCCCTGCTGGAATTTCAGTAATAAAGGTTTTAAAATTAATTACCCTAAGTATTGCCATCAATATGTAAACATTATTAAGGAATCACACACTGAGCATAGTGAGCAAAATGACCCTTCACTTCCTGTTCCACCAACTTGGAGCTCCTTACTCATCGTTAGCCTGTTGATCACCCTTGACTGTGAAAACTCAAAGGCAGCATTTTCCCCTGTCATACTAGTCATAGATTCCTGCTAGGTACAGTACAATACAACTAAAGGTATAACCAGTATCGGAATGATGTTGGAAACTGGGCTCTCCAATGATTGTATCCAACTTGCATCATGTAAACATCTTCCTCCCAATGTCTACCACGTCTATATTTAATATACATGACTTGTATTTACATGTATATATTATGATGAGACACTCTGAGCTCATAGGCTCTTTGGGAGAAAATCTAATTCTAGGTGCTTCCTCCCTAAGCCATCTGTCAGAAAATTGTGTACTAAGCTGACCTTAGAGTGTGACACATTACTGCCACCTGCTGGGCAGTTGTGGTAAAAATGCAAATCTACAGTGTCTAGAAAGTGAATGGTATCACTTGGAATTTTGCAGTGCACACCCTGAACAGCATATGGGACAGCCTTGAATTACTAGACAGCAGGTTAGCAAAATAATAAGAGTATGGCTGCTGGACCCAGGTTGCCTGGGTTGAATCCCTAACTCTGGCCATTCCTAGGTGGTGACCAAGGGCATGTGATGTAACTTCTTTTTTTTTTTTTTTTAAGATTTTATTTATTTATTTGAGAGAGAGAGAATGAGAGCGAGAGAGCACATGAGAGGGGGGAGGGTCAGAGGGAGAAGCAGACTCCCTGCTGAGCAGGGAGCCCGATGCGGGACTCGATCCCGGGACTCCAGGATCATGACCTGAGCCGAAGGCAGTCACTTAACCAACTGAGCCACCCAGGCGCCCGTGATGTAACTTCTTATCTCCATTTCTTAACCTATAAACAGGAATAGTCATAGTACTTGCTTCAGGGGATAGAAGTAATTAAGTGTGTCACTCTGTAAAAAGCTCTGGGAGCAGAGCCTGGCATAGAGTGAGTGCTTTATGAGTATTTGCTGCCATACTGTTTTTGTTTGTTTGTTTTTAGATTTTATTTACTTGAGAGAGCACGAGAGAGAGCATGAGCGGGGGAGAGAGGTAGATGGAGAGGGAGAGGCAGACTACCCCGCTGAACAGGGAGCTCGATGCGGGGCTTGTTCCCAGGACCCCGGGATCAAGACTCGAGCCGAAGACAAATGCTTAACTGACTGAGCCACCCAGGTCCCCCTGCTGCCATACTGTTTTAAAATTTATTTAACAAATACTTGTGAAGTAACAGGTACAGTTCTAACATCTCCACAAATACTAACCCTTTTAATCTCCATAACAACCCTCTTGGGGCAGGGAACAGCATATGCAGAGGATTAACCCCAACGTCACAAGCCGGGGTGTATGAAGGTTTAAGTTCCAATAGGCATTTGCAGACATCACATTCCCCTCTCTGGGACACGTAACTGGAATTTCCATGCCTCAGGGGGGATTCCTATTGCCTCCCAAAGAAGGGATGAAAACTTGTGAATGGGAAGAGGGGTTCAAGATTCTCAGTCCCTCCTTGGGATCGCAGGTTGGGGGTGGATGCTGTGTGTGATTGAGTGTGAGGGTGAATAGAAGGCAGGAGAAACTGCCAGAACACAGCTTCCTCAGAGTCTGTCCTGGGATTCAGCAAACAGAGGTCTGGAAGTAACAAAGCGTTCAGCACCACGGAAAGCTCCTGAGTGGGCGGGGGAGCCTAGCCAGCCTTTGGGCCCCGCCCCCTGCACGCCAACCCCAGCCCTTCCTACAGGCTCCGCCCAGATCATACTGTTTGAAGAGGTGAAGGAAGCCTGGGCAGGGATCCACACCAGCGTCCAGAGCTGTGATTACACCCTGATTCCCCCACAGAGACGCAGGATGGCATGGTGGGGAAAAGGATTTTATTGGGTTGTTAGTGGAGAGCACATGGGAGGGTGACTTCTAGGGAACAACAGACACTGGGACCAAGCTAGTGGTCACCTTAAGGAACAATAAATTAACTTAACAAAATAAATTAAGGTGAGGAAGTCCCAAGCAGGGAGGTAGCTGGGAATACCTGGGGATTTCTTGGGAATGGAATTTGGAATTCGAAAGGGGAAATAAGAATTTCCAGCCCCCTCACAAAGAGTGTGAAATGAACATTTTTGAGACCCCTCCCCCGGGCCGGGAGTTGGGGTTCTGGGGCTCCAGGAAGAGGGAAGGTCTGGGCTCAGCCAAAGGAGGTGAAGGGGGCTGGTTCAGGGTCGTTCCTCCAGGAAGCGGTAGGTGGGGTTCTCATAGCCATGACGCTGCAGTTCCCGAAGCTGTTGCTCCTCCAGGGTCAGCATAGGGTCCACCTGCAGGAGGGCCGGGAGGAGCAGAGGGGCATAGGGACCTGACCGCAGATCTCAGAGTTCCTCTGCATCCAGGCTCTGGAATGCCTCCCCCATCCCATGTGTCTGTGTCTCTCACCTCCACCACTCCATGGCTGATAGCCCCATAGGGCTTCTTCCTGCGCAAGAGCAGCAGGGAGAGGACAATCAGGGAGCCCCCACCTGCTCCCATGATCAGCAGACCAGACACTGCCTCTCGGGACACACCTGTCCCTGCTGGTGCCTGCGTGGAGAGGACATGGGGCAGGGGCCATCTTTGAGGCTCACCAAGGCCCTGTGTGGCTTTGGGAGTCACAGCCTAGCCACTGACTTCTGACCTCTCCCCCTAGGTACCCAGAACAGTCCTCCTCTTACCAGCTCATCTCTCTGAATCTCCGAAGAGTGGAAAGGAAAACCCCTTGGAACAGACACATTCACCTGGGGAAGCAGCAGGTATAAGGGACTCAGGAGTCTGGGCCCCAAGAGGGCATCCCCCAGCCTTCTTCTTCCCTAGGACCCCAAAGTCCATGTCCTCAATCCCTTCTTCCCTCAGGCCAGGGAATCCAAACCCCTAACACCCTCCTCCTTCAGACCCTGGAGTCCAGGACCCCTCTCCCATCCACCCTCAGGCACCCACAGGTCTGACTTACCTTTCGCTCATACTGCTCCAGGGGGGACATCTTCTCTTTCCCAGAGGATGCAGCATCTTGTTCTGCAGACCCTAACCCCAAGTCCTATCTTATTCCTGAGAGTCGAGAATGGTGCTACCCCTGCCTGAGGAGGCGGTCAGAAGGCACACCGGACTCTACCCCAGCAGGTCTGGAGTTCCCAATGTATGGACCCTTTCCCATTCTGGGCTCAGGGACTAGCGGGATTTGGTGGCTGGGGTCTATTCTGGGAGATACTCACCTTTGGGAAGGGCCATGGGAGTGTCTGCTGGCAGCCAGAGGAGGCAAGACAGGCGGAACAGTGAAGAAAGGAGGGCATCATCGAGGAAAGGGTGGAGACACACCCTCCCAGGGGCCAAGGCAGGAGGATCAAGGATCCTACAGAGGCCTCCACAACCTTAGACATCCGTTCCTATCGTCTCCCACTCACTGTGGTGGCTCAGATACCCCCAGACTTTAGGGGATTAGAGTGGAGGTTGGGTACCTGTCCCCCCAAAGTCTGGGGTTATCTATATTGGGGATAACTCACCATCCTTGGAATCCAGAGGCTGCAGCCCACCCTTGTCCTCACTGCTGCCCCCTGGGGCGGGGGCTTCCAACTCATTGGGACCCAGGTGCTCAGACTGGAGGAGCTCCTCTGAGGGGAACATGCAGAAAGGGGGTCAAGATCATGAGCACAGGGATGCCTCAAAACAAAACTCGGGGAATAAACAGCACCCTAGCAATAGAGTGATTGGGCATAGCCACAGGTGTGATCTGGGAATGTGGGGAGCTAGATGGAGACACCCCTGGCAAGCAGAATGGAGGCTGAAGTCTCAAGAGAATGGCTTCTTTAAAGAGCAGGGTCAGGTAGGGGATATCCAGTAGGAAGTCACAGCAGATCTGGGGGCTGCGGTAGGTCACACTTTCTGGTGTTCGTTCTCTCGTGGGGGGTTCTTCCTTTGAATCTGGACTGGGTTTGTCACTTACTTTAACCAATAGAAGGTGGGCGCCTGCCTTAAGAAGCCCTAGAATGGGAACCAGGGGTCACAGGCACTCACGGATCTGGGGCCGCAGTTCCTGAGCCAGGCGGGGGTTCTGGTCAAGCAGCCCCAGGCTCTGATTCATCCTTTCTTCAATGACTTGAAGGTGGGTCTGCACCTGTGCGGGAGTGAGCATGAAGGATGAAAGGGGCAGTAGGGAGAGATGGGGAAACTGAGGCAGGGTGAAGCAGGAAGGTCAACAGGGTCCAAGGAAAAGTAACATATACTATGGACAGGAAGTAGGGTCCAAAGTCCAGGAATTGGGCCACAGGAGGAAGAAAACTGGAGGAGGAGAAGCAGAATAAAAAGAAAAGGAAAAGATGTACAGCAGACAGGAAGTGAGGGGCTTGGAAAAGGAAGTAAGGCAGAAGGGAAAGGAGTAGTCCACTAGGAAAAGTGCGCCAGAGACAATGTAAGTACAGGATACAAGGAATATGGCACAGAAGACAGGAAGTGGACGTGAGAGAGTAGGAGAAGCAGAAAGTAGGGTCTGAGGAATAGAAAGTGAAGTTTCAGGGGTTACACAGAAGGAAGTGGGATTAGAGGGTCCTATGGAAATGATGTGGTTCAAGGGCAAGTTTGGAGTTCAAAAGCATAGAATGGAGTGGTCAGGGACAGGAAGAGAACATCCAAGAAATAAGAATGGGGATGTGAGGGCACAGAACAAGGGCTGCACGGTAAACAAGTGGGGTGAGGGAGAAAGGAGAGTGGAAGGACAGGAACAGGGTGCAAGGCCCAGGAGTGGGATTCTGGGAAAGGACGTAGGAAACCAAGGGACAAGAAAGGGGTCAGAGGCACAGGGGTGGGGGTGAGGGGTGTGGGGGTGAGGGCAGCGTTCCAGGGTCAGGGAGTGGGGATCCAAGGGGCTGGAAAGGGTCCCAAGGCACGGGGGTGGGGGCTGCCAGGGACAGGAAGGGGGTCCAAGGGACAGGAAGAGTGTCTGAGGGATGGGGTCCCAGACACTGGGGTCGGAGGGAGGAGGGGGCCTGAGCACCTGGAAGCGCATCTGCTGGGCCTTCTCGGGGTCCACAGCAGCCACATGCTGGTAATGCCTCAGCGCGTGCCTTTGCTCCTTCTGCTCGGCGCGCAGGTAACGGCGCAGGGCCAGCAGGACGCGCTCGGCCTGTGCAAGGGACGAAGGCTGCCGGGCCTGCCCAGACCTCTGCACCCTTTGCCCTCTGCCCCCACAGCTCCCACACCTGAGGCGGGTCCCCCTGCAGTGCCGCCAGGAAACCTTCCAGGGCCGCCCGGCGCTGGTCGTTGATAAGGGCGATGACTCGGGTGGCGTGGGTCTCCACCAGGCGCTGTCGCTCACCAGACACCTGCTCCTCCAGGGTCTGCAGAATGGACTGGAAGTGCTGGTGAGGGAGGGGAGCACAGGGCCCGCAAAGGGGAAGATGGGTGAGAGTCCGCGCCAAAGGCGGTCTGGAAAGGCGGGGCTCTAGGGCCAGGTGGTGGAGGGGGTGCTGCCATGGGTCTAGGCATGGGTAGAATCCACCCTAGGGTGGGACTAGATCACAGGACACTGGACTGGAAGGGGTGGGGCTACAGGGCCAGGCAGAGTGCAGGCAGGACCAGGCCAACTGGGAGCTGATCTGAGGGGGGGGAACTGTACTGGGTGGGGCCAATCTAGGAACTGAGCTGGCTCGCGATCAGGGGAAATATCTTTCCAAGTATTATAGGCTAGGGAAGGCTCTAGGCCTGGGCGGGGCCAACTGGAGATGGTCGGTGCTGGAATCGGACGGAGAGGAGCTGAGTGAGGGTCAGGGAATGGGGCTAACCTGAGCGAGGCCTAGAGATGACTGGTGAGTCACGGGGCTGGCCCTACTGAGGAGGGACTGAGTAAAAGTGAGATTAGAGGGGTGGGACCAGACTCAGGGGACAGGGCCTGAGAGGCCCTGGCTGCACCTGCAGGGGCTCAGCTGGGGAGAGGACCACAGAGCCGGCCCTCAGAGGCAAGGATCAGGTTAAGACGAGGCAAAACATGGCCAGTCTGAGGAGGAGAGAAATGTCAGGTCAGACCTAGGCCTAGAGGGGTGGGGCCAAACGGAGGGGTGGGGCCAGGAGAGACCAAGATAACTAGGAAGGGGTAGAACTGAGCGAGGCCTGAACCAGGCTGAGACCAGGTGTGTTCCAGGTAGTGGATTCCATGAGTAAGACCCGCTGGAGGGTGTCCTACCTCGTTCAGGGCCTGTCTGTCGGCCTTCGGCAGGTTCTTGGACTGGTTGTCTGCCATGGCCCATTCACGCATCACCTAGGGTCAAGGGGAGCTTCAGGATCATGGAATCTACCCTGCTCTACCCAGTGAGTCCCCCAAACCCTCTTCAAGACTTTGGAGGCTCCAGATCCCTTAGGTCCCACTGGCTCTTGGGTTCATGAGAGGTTAAGGCTCCGAAGGAATTTAAAGTAGAAGAATACAGTGTACCAGAGTTTCCATAGAATCTTGGTGGCATCTCAGTGGGATTCTAGGTGGGTCAAGGATCCCTGATCATCTTAGAGGTGGTGTTGAGGGCTAGGGGTTGTTGGGGGCTTGGGGAGTCTTTGGAGGCAGCCTCAATGTGCGCCTGAGGAAATTCTGTGTTGATTTAGGGAGTTCTGTGTTGTGGGAAATCCTGGGGCTCCCAGGATCATCACCTCATTAATCTGGCGCATCCTACGTTCCTCCAGGTCCATCTTGGCCCGCAGGAACCCCTCATGCTCACTGATTTCTCCAGGCATGCCGAAGTACACATCCACACCATCTGTGGGCCTTGGGGTGGTGGTTACTGCAACAAGGCCAGGAATCAGGGAATCAGCGTGAAGCCCATCTCCAGGTCACCTTCCCTTCCTGGAGAACTACATCTCCTAGAGCACACTGGAGGCCACGATGTGTCCACATAACCATAGCTGCTGTGGGGCATCATGAGAGATCTAGCTCTGAGCCGGGCCTGTTCTTGCAAAGCTTAGGAATCCATTATACCATCCTTCAGGCTTTCCCCAAATAACCATTAGGAACAACCAGAGGGCTCCTCCACCTCCAGGTACCCCCAAAACACCCTCACCCTTTGCATTCTTCACAGGACAGCCCTTCCACCTCTTCTTTATCCCAAGTTACTCCCATGCCTTCCATTCCCCCCAGCTGGGTCTCTCCCCAACACGTCCCTCCTAAAGATGCCTCTACACCAAGGCTCCCTCAAATCATCCTCCCTCCAGGGTAGAGGGAATTAAGGGTCCAGAGACCGTCTCACCTTTGCTGACCCCTGCAGGGCTATGGGAGCTTGATGGTAGAATTCTTTCCTCCTCTTCTTCCTCTTCAGCCCGTGGGGGCTCCACGAAGTAATCGTCTACTGGCTGTAGGAAGGATTCCTCTTCTTCCTCATCCTCATGCCCCTCTACTCTGCCCCCTAGGGGCCAGGACCGGGTGGAGGGGTCACTGAGGGAACAGAAGACTCAAGGCAATGAGAATCTAACCCGTGCCCCCAGGCTTCCCACTTCCTGCCTCAGGAGACTTGGGATGGGCATGGAGGGTTCCCTCCCACTCACCCAACTGCTGTCCCAGATGGATCGGGGGTCACTGGAGGGGGGCAGCACACATACTCCACACCTCGGAACCGATCTGTGCCACAGGGCAAAAGCATGCCCGAGCCATGCAGGATGAGGCCCTGGGAGCTGCAGGCCTGTGGAAAGAGTAGGCCCAGGTGCCAGGATTGTGAGTTAGGAGAGGGTAGAGGGGAGCCTGGATGCCTAGGTCTTGGGGGTTGATGAGGCTGGAGCCTGGATTCCTGATTCTGTCCCAGTGGGAAAAGGGGGCTGAGGCCCAGACTCAGGTTCTGGAGGGGACGGGGTGTTAGGGGACTGGACTCCTGGGTTCTGGGGGGTGAGGATGGATGGGCCAGGGTTCTGACCTCCTGTGCCTCCTGATGCCTCCGGGTTGAACTCTCGCACTGGTCCATGTGCTCCTGATGCAAGAACCGGCAGCCTTCAGGCACCAGCAGGGCCTCGCTCACGAATTCACCTGCTGAGGAATGGTGGCACCAGAGTGAGACCTTCCCCCAGACACTAGCTCCGCCCTCCTCAGAATCCAGGCATTTTATCCTCAGAGGTTTCTCTGCCCCACTCTGGCACCAGACATCCAGATCCCTAATGTGAACCTGAGCCCAGGGCCCAGAATCTCACCCCTGGGAGACCCCCCACTTCTAACCCCTCCCCCCCAGCCTGTGACTCACGCAGGCAGCGGAAAGGCACAACCTGGTGGTGGGGGTGGGCACAGCGGCCACTCCGGGCACCCCCGCACCAGCGCTCCATGGGGATGGCCTGTGTCGCCTGTTCCACACGCGCAATCTGCAGCTCCGGGTACATCTGGGGGCACCGGGTAGGGGCGATCAACTCACAGCCTCGCCCCTGCCAGCCGTGCTTCTCCACCGGCCATGTCCCTTTTCAAAGCTCTAATGATCTCCCTAGGCTCTCCTCCGTAGAATCGGTCTTACATATCTAAGCCAGCAGGCCCCCTGGCCACGACCCCAGTAGCTCTCCCTCAGAAGCCCCGCCAACCACCCAGAAACTTAATCCCGTAAACCCGCCTCTCTCCGGGTCACCTCTGTCCCCTTCCCCAATAGGTCTGGCCCTCCTTTAAGCCTCACCTCTTCCTCGGTTTGGCTTCTCAGGAAGCATCCCTTCTTTTTGTATTAGAACTGCCTGTTCGTAGCCATGCCGCCTAGCTTTCTACTCTCATTGGGCTCCAGCCCTTTTCCTATCTTGCAGGTCCAAAAGATCTTTTTTCTTAGCCCCGCCTCTCCCCTGGCCACGCCCACGATACCCTACTCTTTAAGGAGCCCACCACAGATTGCTAAACTCTGTCTCCTCACCGGCTACCGTCCTTAGCTGGCCCTCTTTGCACAGTTCTCTTTTCCTGACCTAGTTTCTCAAAAACAGGTCCTGCCCTATCCTAAATTCTCCCCTTTCTTGGCCACGCCCCCTAGCTTCCCCCGCCTACTTAGATCCCTCATTCTCCCTGGACCATGCCTTTTGTACCACCAGCTTCTTTTGGGCGACGCGGCCCAGTCTCGTAACGACTTTCCCGCTGACCACGCCCCTCCCAGTAGGTCCCGCCCACCTGTCTGCAGTATTCCAGCACGCGTTGCGGGTCCCGGAGACAGCGTCGCGAGCGCTGCGGGTCTGGTTCCCAGCGGCCGGTGCGCAGGTCCCGGTGAAGGGTTAGGTGCCCGCATAGTCCAGCAACCTGGGCCGACCCCGGGGCCTGAGGGTCGGGTCGGAGGGGTCAGCGAGGGCCCCGGGACGCTGGCACGTGGGTCCCCCGGACCTTTGCTCCTTAGGACCCAGAGGTTCAGACCCCCAGCACCAGCCCCCTCCACAAAGCATCGCGCACCCGCCTCGTAAGAGGTTCTGTTCCCCGGGAAACAGCTCCCACAGGGCGGGGGCGCCCCAGCTCTCCCGTTGCTATGGCGACCCGGGTCCCCCGGGAGTCTCGCTGCCTTGTTGCCGCGGAGACAGGCTCCGCCCCCACCCCGGCGCAGCCGCACTGGAGCCCGAAGGGGTTAAAACTGAATCGCGGGGGAGGAGGCCAGAACCCAGGCGTTCTGGCCCCTCCTCCCTCATCCCTAGCTCAGGGTCCCATTCTCCAGTGCAAAGACGACAAGGCCTGGCTTCAGGGCCCTGCAGGCCTGGACATCAATCCTTTGAGGGCTGGAGAGCTGCATCCTGGGTCGGGGGTCGGTGACTGAAGACCTAGACTCCTGGGTTCTGGGAGGCTGCGGGGGCCCTCAAATGGGTCCAGAGGATGCAAGGGGCCAACATTCTTGGATTCAGGTGTCTTACTGTCTGGTGGGTCCCATGTTCAGGTGGGAAGGGGTTGGGGCTGAGTCACCTAGGTCAAGAGGGTCTGAGGGGGCTAGACTTTTGGGACCAGGGGCTCTGGAACAGTCAGTTCCTAAGCTAGGGGCGGGAGGCGGCTGGGAGGACAGAAGATGGGGGAGCTGGGACCAGAACTCCTGGGTTCATGAATGCCTAGTGCCGTTAGGGGCGTATGGGGGCCGGCCACTTAGCTGGAAAGACTGCGCTTTCTGCCCTGGACGTGTCCGCATCCCGATCCAAGGCCCGGTCCCGCCCCTTCCCGCATCCCCCAGGACCCGGCCGGGCCTCACCTCGGCCGCGCCGGGGCTCCCACCGGCCAGGCTCCCGACGGCGAGCTGCGCGCGCAGAAGGAGCAGCAACAGCGGCAGCAACAGCGGCAGCGGCGGCGGGCCCCGGTGGCGGCCCAGACCGCGAGCGGCGGGGCTGGTGGGCCCCATGTCCCGGCCCTCGCTCCCTCACGTCCCCTGCACTCCCGCCCGGCCCGGCCCCAGCGGTGACAGGAGCTCCCAGCGCCAAGGCCGCCGCCGCCTCCTCCTCCCACCGCCCCCGGGCTGCGCCGGCGCCGCCAGCCCCGCCCCACGCCGGCCCCGCCTTCCTAGCCAGGACAATAGCGTGGCAGCTCTGCGCAGACTGGAGCAGCTCGGGAACCCCCGGGTGGGAGCGAGCGCCAGGCCCCCGCCTCCTAGAAGTTCCGGGAGTCCCACCCCGTGCGAGGGCCTAGCCAGCAGTCTGGGTCATAGGCTCCGCCGTTTTGAGCCCTTCCTCAGGACCCTCACCCCCAGCTTTCTCTTCCCTCCCACCCATACACTCACAAATCAGCCTTCTCTTCCAGGCATGCCGGCATTGGAGACCTCTCCCCTCAGCAAATTCCTCTCTTGAGGTCCCAGGAATACAGGCCCCCGAAATTTCCCTAATCAAGGACACAGCTGCTGAGACCCAGTCCCCTTCTCCCTCAGATTCAGGAGTCCGGGCTGCAGGCACCTTCATTTTCAGGACGAGAGACCAAGCCCCTGCCCTTTCTCCCTAAGACTCAGGAGTCTTGGCCTTCCGCTCTGCTTTCCAAGGATCCCAGGTGTCTGGACCTTTAATTCCTATCTCAAGGATTCATAAACCAAAGCCTCCAGGCCCTTTCTTTAAGGATGACCTGAGTCAGGTGCCCAGCACCACAGGACTCAAACCATCCTCGCTTTAAGGACCACAGCACTTCTATTCTCTCTAGCCCCCCTAGCTTCTCCCTCCCCTCCTCTTCAGGGCTCACTGCTTTGTCTCCTCAAAAAACCAGAATTCTGTCTTCCCCAAGCCAACTGGAGCAGCCCTGTCATGTATGTGCATCTGTGCATGCATGTTTGCGTAGATGTATATCAAAAGAGCCCGGAGTGCTAAATGGGTAGCAAAGGGCTGGGAGGTGGCTCATGGTTTTGTTCCAGAGCCACTTCATTGCCTAGGGTAGAGGAAGGACCTTGGGGCAGATTTAATGGACCCCTTCCTTGTGGAGGGTGATAATGCTAGGAGAATGCCCAAGACACATTCACTTCTCAACTTTTTTTTTTATTATTAAACATAAATAGTCTCATCTCCAGATCCCCACCCCCACCCTCCCCACTCTACTCCCCTCTCCTCATGACATTTCTCACCCTATCCTCACTCCTTGGATTCAATTCTTCCAGGGCCTTGAAGGAAGTTGGAAGGAATCAGGATAGTGGCCATCTTGGGTTCCCAGAGAGTGAACAGCCATCTGGCTGTACTTCCATTGGCCAAGAAGAGTGCCCCTCAGGGAGAACCAGGACAGGACCTGGTCTGGCTTCCCTATAAATCTGTCCTATGTTGCCTGTCTTCTTAGTACAGGTGATCATTTTGAAATCTCTTCTTTCAATGTCTGGAAATAACTTCCATCCCTGCCCTAACTCCTATCACCCCCTGTCCCCATCCCTCAACAAAGAGCCCATCTGCCATCTTGAATCCCTTTTACACAGGGGAATAATTGGTCAAATGGCCATCTTGCTCCCACTTGGGGCAACCCCTTTGGCTGACCTCACTGTACACCAGTGATCCAGATAACTGTAATGATCTTTCTCTCCCATCAATGTTCAGTTTTGGAGGAGGAAGGTCACCAACTTGTTCTGATTCCTCAGAAATCAGCACAATCCATTATGGCAAGTCGAAGATTCTAGGACTCTTCATTTGGAGAGGTGTCATACATGAGTCTGGAGACGCGGGTGGCTGGGTATGGGGAAGGCAGCATATGGGAAGGGTGGAGTCCTTGGGGCCAGATCTGGGGGTCCAGTGGATGTAGGTTTGCTGTAGCTGGTAAAAGCTCGAGGGTGGGGTGTGGTGAGATAACCTGCCCGAGCTCTATACAGTCTGCAGGGGGGGACCATGCCTAGGTGTGGGTTGAAGTCATAGAAGGTAGGGGTCCCTGGAGGTCCAAGGGGGGAGGGGGGCGGCAGGAAGAGGCCTCCTCCAGGGCCTTCACCAAGGCTCAGGCTCACACTGACTCCTCGGACCTTGTAGTAACCATTGGTTGGATCCTGAGGGGACAAATGGGATTTGTTAAGTTATATGAGGATATAAGCGGGGGGGGTGGGGTGGAGGTGAGGATCCCTAATGGAGAGACACACTTAAAGCATGACCTAGAGAGAGACTAAAAGACTTAGAAATAGGAGCAAGCTGAGACCCAGAGACAGAGATAGACATATAGACTGATAGGAAGACAAAGTGGGACAGAAAAACAGTGACAAGAGACAAAGAGACAGAAGGAGATGGGCAGAGAAAGGCAGCAACAGAAGGATATAGGCCTGCTAAGGCCTGGTCGTGTGGAAGGAGATGCAGCGGGGAACAGAGACATTGAGACCAAGACATTCATTCATCTGCCCACCAGCCCCAAGGCTTTGATTCTGTGTCATGCTTTATGCTGTTGCTGGAGGTGACTATCATGGGGAGAGACTGGGGTCCCCTGCCTTCATGGAGATCCCAGGCCAAAGAGGACATGGCAAATCCCCAGAGTCCAGAGGGGTCAGCATAGTGATGGGGAAAGGACAGGCAGAGTGATAAGGCTCGATGGGGAAGCAGAAGCAGGGTTTCAGGACAGGAAGCCAGGACAGAGTGGTCCCAGTTGTGACAGGCAGAACATAGTATGACCCCAGGGCTGTGAGGAGGGAAGCATGGGCTTTCTAGAACAAGAAATGTTTGAGCCGAGACCAGAGGAATGAAGGACAGAATTAGGTAGGTATGGGAAGGAAAGCGGTGTTTTAGGCCAATAGAGTGGCATGTGCTACATACAGAGGAGACACAGAAGGGCTCTGGATTGGGGACTGAGATCAGTGGAGCTCAAAAGAGGGGACTCCAAAGGAGGGGCAGGTTTGGGGAAATGTGAGGCCAGTGTGGGACCTGGTAGGTGGAAGGGCCCTGGCAGAGGCATCCAGGAGGCCTGAGCTGGGACCGTGATGGGAAAGCTCAAGGGGGAAGCCAAGGCTGGACAGATTTGTGGGCATAATCAGCGGTGAGTGAAGTGGCCAGGAGGCAGGAAGAAAGGGTGAAGGGGGCCAAGTCCCAGGTCTGGGGTCAACAGAGTGAAAAAGGAGGGGACCAAGCAGGGAGAGAGCTGGAGACTCAGTGAAGGGAACCCCTCCCTTCCCAACACTCACCTTGGTCTCCAGAGCCCCCTCCTCATCCAGAACCAGGTCACTGTGGTCCGTGTGCACAATGGGGCCCTGGGGTAGGGTGCTTAGTGAGAGGGAGTGCTCAGAGGATCCTCCTGGCCCAGTGCCAGACCTTGACAACCCTCAGTTGGACAGTGGAGGCGGGGCAGGAGGGACCAAGAGCACCTGGAGCTGGGGTCTGGACTCAAGACAAAGGGCCCTGGGGACATATCTGGTCTAGGGAATAACTGGGTCAGGGGCATATTTGGACTTGGGGGACCTTTGAGCCTGGGGTCATTTGTTGGGACTCAGACCCTCTTTGAGTTGGGGGGCCCAGCTGGGACTGGGAGAACATTTGGGACTGGGTTACTAATTGTTCTAGAGGTAGAGTTGGGTCTGGGCACCCTGGCATCCTACCCGGTCCTCGCCGCTGCCTGTCTCCTCCTCGGGGCCCCGAGAACTGGAGCCATCTCTGCTGCCTGGGATTCGCACCAGGTTCTTTTGCTTGGAGAAAGAGGCTGAGGCCAGGGACAGTGGGGCAGCAGAGATAAGGGATGGGGCAGGGTCACAGTTTGTGGAGACCAACGACAGGAAGAAGGAGGACTGGGTTGGGTCAGGAGGCTGGGAAACGAGAACCTGGGCGGGTAAGGAGCGGGACCCTGAGAAGATGGACATAGGACTTGAGGGAGGAATCAGGGCCCGAAGGTGAGCCAAGACCAGAGAGGTGGGACTGGGGCCAGGTCAAGGCCAGGTCAGCCGGTGGGGAGGGGAGGGTTGGGGGAAGGTACTGAGGTGGGGCTCAGTCACTGACCCTTGCCATGGCGCCAGCAGCAGAGGGTCACCCCAATGATGACCATAAGAAGAGTCATGGCTGCAGCAGCCACTCCAGCCGCAATCCGCACAGTGGGCAGCAAGTCTGTGGGGAGGAGAGGGGGTGTTCTGAGGAGGCTAAGTGTGAGGCCCAGGAGGAACTGGGGAACAGGGACTCAGGGCTTGCTTGGGGTGGAGTCTCTGGGTTCAAAAGGTCACCAAGTTTGGGGATACCCAAGTTTGTAGTCCCTAGCTCGGGGTCCTTCAGGTTTAAGGGCTCTTGAATTTGGGGTTCCACAAATTTAAACTCTCTGGCTTTAGGGAGTCCTAGATTTAGAGCATGTTTTAACTTTGCAATTCCCCATATTTGGAGCTTCCCTTCTTTGAGGTACCTAAGTGTGAGGGGTCTCTCAGTTTAGAATTCCATATTTAAAGGAATTTAATTTGGGGGTGTCAGGATTCAAAGGACTTGTAGTTTTGAGGCTTTCAAGGTTCGAGGCTGTCTGCACTTGGAGGTCCTTGGTTTAGAGATTGTGGCGTTTTGGGGGTTTGGGATCCTCAGATTTGGAGTCTTTAGGCCCAGGATCTCACCTCTACGGCCCAGGCTGACCTGGGTGCCTCCCTCACCCAACCGGTTCCTGGCACTGCAGTTGAAACCCCGGCTAAAGTCGGATTCCTGGGTCCCCGAGATGTGTAGCACAGAGATCAGGGCTGGGCCCTGTTCCTGGCGGCCCTCTGGGGCTGGGAACGTCTCCACCAAGAACCGACCCTGGGACCCCGCTGCGAGAAAGCCCCCATCCCAAGACCAGACCTGGGGGCACAAAAAAAGGGAAGTCATTAAGGACATTGGAAGAGGAGGGAAGGGCGGGCAGGGTGTCGGTCATAGCAGTTTTGGAGGTCCGGCTGGGAGGTCGGGGATCACGGCTGGGCCGGTCATGACAGCGGGGACATTTCCTTACCACGGCATCTGGGGCTGGGGATGCGAAGACTAGACATTGGAGGCGGGCGGGGCCCCTCAAGAAGGCGGGCGCAGAATGCAGGGCGGTCACAATTGGGGGAGCTGGTTTGGAGATTGTGGACCAGTCAGATAGAGGCCCTGCCCTCGGAAACTCCAATTCTCAATAAGCCGGGGCCGGGTCTCGCGGTCTACCAAGCTCGCCTTTTCAAGGCCACGCCCACTCCCGTTTAGAGTTCGCCCGCTCTGCCCGCTCCCCATCCCAGGCTCTGCCCGGTCTTCTAGGAAGCGCCACTTTCTCACCGTTCACAGTCAACCTAGCCTCCGCAGCGCCGCCCCCCAGGCCTGAGAGCCCCGGCTCAGCTCTGCACACGTAGTCGCCTGCATCCTCGGGCCCCACCGACGGAAGACGCAGCGTGGGCCCGGAGCTCAGCACCTGGGATGGGGTAGGGGCGTCAGGGGCAGGACCTTGAGGGGAAGCCCCGTCCACCGCCAGCCGCGGCCACAGGCCCCAGATCGTGTCTCACCTGCGCGTCCCCGCTGCGGGTCCAAGTTACCCGTGGGAGCGGGTTCCCGCGCCAGGCACAGCTGAAGGAAGCGTCTTCCCCTACGTCTACTGACATGGGCTCTGGCCTTGCCTGCAGAATTGGCCCGACTGGAGGGGAGAGAGGAGGCGTCGCATGGCCGGGGAGGGATGCAACTTCTGACCCGGGATCAGCCACTCAGAAACGACAGCCCCAAGGGCCCGAGTATAGGCGGCCAGTCCACAGCCACTCGGCTCACGCTCCCGACTCACACTCCCGGGCCGCGCCCGCGCCCCGCCCGCGCCCCGCCCCTGCTCCTCCTTGGCACTGACGCAGCACAGCCAATCCCCGCCTACATCCTATTCCGGCTCCACCTCCTCCCGAGGCCCGTCGCAGCCACGCCCCACTCTAGCCCCTGGCCCTTTACCGTAGGCCCCACTTTGGCCCCACCCCGGCTCACACTGCACGTCCAGCGCGGTGCTGCGGTTGGCGCTACCCACAGCGTTGCTGACCTCGCAGGACACCGGCTCAGTCAGGAATGAGGAGTCCGCCACGACCTCCAACATTGGCCCGCGGGCCCCGAGCACCGGGGAGCCTCCCTTTGCCCACCTGCGGAGGGAGTGGGGCTGTTCGTGTTGTCCCTGCTCCCCAGGCACACCCACTCATGTCCCAATCGCAGTCCTCCCCAAACCCGTGCTCTGGGCTGAGGAGAGGCGACCTTCGTCCTCACCTATAGCCAGTGACAGGAGGTTGGGCTGTGGCCTGGCACAGAAAAGTGACCTTCTCTCCCTCCAGCGCAGTCTGTGGTTCTGCAGACAGAGTCACCACAGGGGGGTCTGTGGACGTGGGTCATGGTCAGCGGTGGGCAAGGACTTGGAACACCTCCACGGAGCACCTGAGTCCAATGCCCAGCCTCTCACGGGCTGGGTCCCCAGTCTCCTGGTCCTTTTGAGCTAGGAGCCCAGGACTCCAGTTCCCAGTTCCCCCAGGGCCCGAGGTCCACAACCTCCTCCTTCCTCATACCCTGGAGTCTAGCCCCAGGTCCCACTTTTCCCCAGGGCAGCTGGCTTAAGGGCCACTAACTGCACTCACACTGCAAGCTCAGTGTGATAGCTGTATCCTTCCCCGACGGCAGGGCCTGGCTCCGGGCCCGACAGACCAAGGTGGCTCCATCATCATGACTGGAGGGAGTCAAGGATAAGATGCTCTCCACTGATCCAGTGGTTCCTTCCTTCAGCAGGGTCTGGAGGTTATGAATAATAATACTGATTTCATCTCCCCCTTATATAGTGTTTACTAAGTGTCACTTCTAAGCACTTTATTTAATCTTCACAATTACCCTACGAAGTGACTATAATTGTCCCTATTGTACAGATAAGGAAACTGAGGGACAGAGGGGTTAAACTACTTGAACTTAAGACCAATCAACTAGCAAGTGGCTGAGCCAGGATTTGAACCTAGGTAGTCTGGCTCTGGAGTTCTTACCCTTAATCACATACCAAGGTTCCCAATACTTGAACCTCTTCCCTCCCATGCCCCTCTCTCTGGATAAGCCTATGATCTGAGTGGGCCCCAAATTTCCCTGAATGGGCAAGGGCTGCAGAGGGATTTGGACCTGACCTGGTGGAAGGTGGTCCCATCCAGCCGGATCCCATCTCGGAACCACAGCAGCTCAGGGGTGGGGCGGGCATCCCCACGGCTCCGACAGGTCAGATTCGCAGGAACACCAGCCACCAGAGACACAAAGGGGCCACCCAGCACCTGGGGGGCTTCTGGGGGCACTGTGTGGTGGATTGGGGGTCAGAGCTGGATCCTGGGCCCCAAAACCCCAATCTTTTTTTTTTTAATGTTTTATTTATTTATTCATGAGAGTCAGAGAGACAGAGAGGCAGAGGCAGAGGGAGAAGCAGGCTCCGCGCCTAGCAGGGAGCCTGATGCAGGACTCGATCCCAGGACCCTGGGATCATGACCTGAGCCAAAGGCAGACGCTAACCATCTGAGCCACCCAGGCGCCCTCAAAACCCCAATCTTCCCAACCCTAACTGACCACCCCTCTGGGCTCCCTGGACTCTGATACTCAGCTAGCACTGGCTGTCCCCTGGGCTTCCCAGGGACAAGTGAGCTGGGTCCTCACCCAACACAAGCAGTTGGGCTGGTCGAGAGCGGAGGCCTGCTTGTGTAGCCTGACATTCATATGAAGCTTGATCCTCTAGCTCCACGGGCCTAATGTAAAGATCGTGCTGGCCACTGGCTGCATTCCCTGATATCCAGTACCGGGACCACCCTGCAGTTAAGGAAGAGGCGGTCACACCATGGTTCTGAGTTCCTGGCCCCAGCCTCCCTCCCCAGACATCCCACACCAGAAAGACACACAAAAGTGGGTGCTGGGCCAGAGAGACTCTAACCCCCTCCCAATCCAGAGTCATGGCAAACTGGGGGTGGGTGAAAAAGTCAGAAAAAAGCAAGAGAACAATTGCCATAGAAGTCAGATTAGATACTACCTCTGGGGTGAGCAGAGGGCTATGATAGGAGAATGGAGTAGGAAAGGCTTCTGGGGAGCTGACAATGGACGTGAGTAGTAGTTACATGAGTGTCTACTTTAGAACTATTTGGCAAATCTTCCCTTTATGTTTTAGGTGCGTTTCTGCATTTATGTAATATTTTATAATGCAAATAAAAATCCCCTACTCCCCAAAGAAGAAGCTAAGACTTTAGTTCTCCCAGATGTTCATCTGAGCCCAACAATTTCCCAAATTTGAAAACATCAAAATAGAAACTTCAGATGACAGACCAAGCCCAGCACCCCCACCTGGAGCCAACCCCTCCTGAGTAGAGAGAACAGTCTCACCTGGCAGGTCCCTTTCACCCCCTAGAGCCAGTCCATCCTTAGTCCACTGAACCAGCCCCCAGTATTCACCCAGGGCACAGGGCAGCCGGGCCTCATCCCCCAGCAGTGCCACAAGGTCATCTGGTTGTTGCAGGAAATGGGGCGATAGACCTAGGAGGATCGGGGGAGGGGAGCAGGGTTGAGTTTAGCAATGAGCTTAGCTCCTTCATTCAGGACCCAGGAGTCCAGCCTCCCAGAGTTCTCCCCCTGCAGACTTAGGAGTCTGAGCACACACCCCACCCCCACCCCCGTTCCATCTACCCCAATAAAGAGGCAGCCGGCAAACAATCCTCCCCCCAATTTCCCCACCCCTCGAGGTACCTGCATGCCCTCGGAGGCAGAAGAGGAGGACGAGGAGGGTGGGAACCAGCATTCTGAATGTGTGTCCCCCAAGATCCCGTAGACTTGCTGTTGCACTGGCTTCCTTGCTAAGCCCGTCCTCAACGGCACACCTCTCACCACCCTGGTCAGGGCTCCTTTCGCGCCCGGGTCTTCGCCCCAGGCTAGGAGCCACCCCGTTTCTGGCCTGGAGTTCCCCAAGTCTGCTCAGCCGCAGGCTCCAACACTCAGAAACACAAGCGGTTTCCGCGCCCTCGGTCTCTGAGAGACCGGGGAGGGCCTGATCCCACTCGCCCCGCCCCCTGGGAGACCCGCCCCTTCCCATTGAGTAACTCCCGCGGCCGAGACGTGGATGAATGGGGGCACCGCAGGGCGGGGTTTCTCGCGGGCGGGCGCCCCAGCCAAGTTGGGGTCTGGGAGCCGGAACACCTGGGTCGAAGGAGGGCGAACCGGCTGGGTTGGACACCTGCACCCTGCCAGGCTTGTTGGGGGCATGGCGGGGGAGAGAGTGGAAGAAACTTGCTCAGCCTGGGTCCTGGAGGGAACTCGCCGAGTGGAAACTGAGCTATAAATGGCAGCCCCTGGGGCTTCGCTAGTTTCCGCGGCTTGGAGAGGCGGGGCCCAGGGCTCCCCTGGGCCTGCGGGTCAGGAAGAGGACACCGGGGTGCCTGGGGGCAACTGGGACCCCTGAGAAGAGGAGGGGATTCAGTTCTTCTCGCCTCAAAACCCCAGCTCAAAATATCCCTCTGCCTGCCTTGTGACCGCTGCAAACCATAGCACGTCCAAGGATCCAGGAATCCAGGCCCCAGCCCCTCCTTTCCCGAGACCCCGCAGTCCAGGCTCAGCCCCTCATCGCACGCGACTGTGGTTGCCGGGCGACGGCTGGGAGGCGGCGGTGCCCGAGCTGGGCCAGGCCGGGAGGCTGGGAACCGCGCAGCTTGTCCTGACGGCTGCATGCCGCCCAGCTGGGGCGTTCCCACGCTGCAGGCGGGCCCGTGCGCTGCGCAGCTGGCGGGGCAGGTGGGCGGGACCCTGAGCCCACCGAGTGGGGCCTGGGGGCCTGGGACTCGCGGTCTGACATTCCTGAGCCTGCAGGGACTGGGGGCCCACACTCAGGTTCTCTGTTGTTCCTGAGCTCAGATTCTTGCGTCTCCAAATGGCAGAGGCTTGGACTCCGGATTCTGAGACCGGGTATTCAGACCTCAGCTGACTGAGAAGCTAATGGCCTCAACTCCGAGTTTCTGGGGGAGTTGGGGACTCAACTAGGTCCCCTGCCTGCAGCATGGTGCAGTTGGGAGAGGATGAAAGGGGGTCAGAAAATCTGGTTTTAAGTCTTAAGAGTCAGTGGATTAACCACCAATCTCTCCCACCCCCACACAGGCCCAGGAGGATTTGTAAATCACAGACAGTGAACATCTGCCCTAAGTCCTGTGTGTGGTAGGGGGAAGGGTTGGAGGCCTGAACTCCTGGGTCCTTGGGGAGAAGCAGCGGCAGGCCTGGACTCCTGAGTCTGAGAGCGGTGGGTCCTCGGGACCCAGACTTCTAGGTCTGGGGGCCTGAGCCGGCTTCTGTTTGGGGAATCCAGCGCCTGGATTTTGACAGAGGATGAGCTTGGAGCCAGGACTCCTGAGTCTTGGGGAGGAAGTCAGCTAGTAAGGCTGTTTTTCCAGACACCTGACTTTGCTTCCCCTTCCTGGCTCTCTTGGGCCGCAGGCATGGAAAAATGGAGAGTGGGAGGTCCCAGGAGCATCCAGAGAAGGAAAACAGCCAAGGTGGGGGGTGGAAGGTTTGTCCTAATTAAAGGTCCCAGCAACTGACAGCTCTACACCCCGGCCCTGAGGGACACCATCTGGTGAGAGCCCCTAGTGACAGAACCTCCAGCTCTGCATTCAGACCATTCCCCAGGAGGTGTGGGGGGCAGTTGGGAGAGGGAATGTGGGGGAGGGTGGGGAGTCAGTAATGGGAGGGAAGAAGAAAGACTAGAGGGAATATCAAGGATGGAGCTGTGGGGGTTCAGGCCAGATGCCTCATCTTGTTCCTGGAGGAGGACCAGAGAAGGGAGTGGGGGTGGGGGCGGGGGGAGGAAACGGGCAGTTCCAATTCCTGCAGGAGATAAGCAGGCAGAAGAAGCTTATACCATGTGTTTGTATGTGTGCACGCTGGGGTGGGGAGGGCAGGCCAAGCAGCATAGGGTTATAAAATTCAAAGATGTGACAACCGGGAGGGCTCAGCGATGGAGAAACAAAAGAAAGAGGTGTAGTCAAATGTTGACCGAGAACAAATATTTTTAAAAGATTTTTATTTATTTGTCAGTGAGAGAGAGAGCAAGCACACAAGCAGGGGGAGCAGCAGAGGGAGAAGCAGACTCCCTGCCGAGCAAGGACCCCGACGCGGAACTCGATCCCAGGACCCTGGGATCATGACCTGAGCTGAAGGCAGACACTTAACCGACTGAGCCACCTAGGCATCCCGAGAACAAATACTTATTGGTCATCTGGTGTGTGAGAGAGACAGAGCATGGGGAGTGAGGGATAGAGAGGAGAACAAAGACAGAAAGGCAGAAAAACAGAGACACGTAGAGGCATAAAGACAGTGACATAGGTAAAGGTTGCCTGAGATGTAACCACCTAATGGAAGGAGGGAGTGGGAGAGAGAGAGAGACAGAGGGAAGCTTCATGAACTAGAACTCACATGGCCACAGGCTTCCCAAGGTGGGCTCACTCCTGTAGCCACTTAGTGCAGGTGGTCTTGGACCTGCCTTTCACTCCACCCACTCTGACAGCCCCACACACTTACATACCTTAGACACTCTTTCACACACACGTACTCTTGCGTATACTTTGACAGATCACATTTCACTCTCACCTTCCCCATGCTCACACGCATGATCATGCCTTCACACACACATATGCACACAGATATCTGCACTTTTGCAGTCTCTCAAACACACTCTTGCACACTCTCCAGCAGAGACCCCTGATGGCAATGAGGAGATGTCTACTCTGGGAAGGCAGAGACTTGCCAAGGTCACATGCCACGGCAGGGAAGAGCTGGGGAGTCCTAACCCCATGCTGGGTCCAGCTCTCCACCCGGGTCTGACCGGCTGCCCCTTATCCCCGGCCCAAGCCAGGCCCTTGGGGTCATGGGGCCTGGGGAGGCACCATGGAATGTTCCTGGCATGTGCTGACAGGGGATTTCATGCTCTGGCTGGGCCGGGAGGAGCCTGCTGAGCAGAGGCCTGAAGCTGGAGACTCAGGAGGGCACCCGGGGGAGGCAGCAATGTGAGGACGGCATCGGACTGGGTCTCTGCCACTGACCACATCAGCCTCACTGCTCTCCTGGGCTCCTGGAGCCTGCTGGACTCTGAGCAGCTCTCCTCCCTGAGGGGCTGTGAATAGTGAGAGGAGAGCAGGGGTGGGGGTCGCAGGAAAGAAGAAGGGTGAGACTGAAGAGGAGGAAAGGTGAGAGAGACAGAGACTGACTCATGGGAAGAGAGGAAAACAAAGAGAAGGAGACAAATGGATGAAGAGAGACAATAAGAAAAGCCAGAGACATAGGGAGAGGGACCCAGCTAAAGACAGAAACAGAGAGAGGAGGCAGGCAGTGGACACTGCGGGAGTCACAGGCAGAGGACCCAGGATGGCTCTGAGGACCCCCATCAGGGCTCCCCTGCTCCTCATGGGGCTGCTGACAGCAGGTGAGTGGGATCCTGGCCTTGGACCCAGCACCAAGTGGCCCTCATTTCCCATTCATGTTCTCCAGACAGACCCTCTGCCCTCTCCTGCTGACACCCCTGTGTCCCCAGGCCTGGCCCAGTTGCCGCTCCCTGCCTCAGCCCCGCGAGGCTTCTGGGCTCTGCCTGAAAACTTGACGGTGGTGGAGGGGGCCACTGCTGAGCTGCAGTGTGGGGTCAGCGCCCCTGGCAGTGTGGTCCAATGGGCCAAAGATGGGCTACTCCTGGGCCCGGATCCTAGGATCTCCAGCTTCCCGAGGTACCGCCTGGAAGGGGACCCTACTAGAGGTAAGGGATCGGGACCTAAGACGCTGAACCACCAGCAGGGGCTGCCTGGGGTCCTGACCTGGGACCCCTGGTCTCGCCTGCAGGTGAATTCCACCTGCATATTGAAGCGTGTGACCTGAGTGACGATGCAGAGTATGAGTGCCAGGTTGGCCGCTCAGAGACAGGCCCTGAGCTTGTGTCTCCCAGAGTGATCCTCTCCATCCTGGGTATGGGTGAGAGACCCCCAGGACACAGGAGTCCAGATTTCCAGCCCTCTCCTACCCCAGGGCCCGGGATTCCAAGCCCCCAGTCCCAGGCCCGGGATTGTACATCTGATGAGCAACGAGATGCCAAACCCAAATCCTCATATTTTTCTCAGTGGTGGCAGCTCACCCCAGACCTTTTCTCACCAGTGCCCCCCAAGGTGCTTCAGCTGACCCCCGAGGCAGGGAGCACAGTCACGTGGGTAGCTGGGCAAGAGTACGTGGTCAGCTGTGTATCTGGGGATGCAAAGCCAGCACCTGACATCACCTTCTTCCAGAGTGAGTGTGGATGAACTGGCGGGAGCCCCTGGAGTGGGGAGGGGTCCTAGAGGTCCCAGAAAATAGGACATTCCTGAGTGAGGGGGATGCAGGAACAGACTTGGGGAGATGTTGAAGCCAGTGTGAGACCCTGTGAATGGGAGGAAACATCCAGGGAAAGGCACCAAAGTGATGGCAGGACTGCCAGTCTGGGACTCAGGGAAAAGGTTGAGGCTCCAGATGGAGATATGGGTGTCATCTTTGGTACAGAAGCAAGAAGCTGGGTTATGGTGGTGGGTGACACAACCCGGCGAGGTGGTGAGGGCAGGGGTGAGGCCCATGACCTCCAGGATTCAGGGAGGCCTGAATGTGTGGAGGAACCGAGCTGGAGCTTTTCCTCCAGAACCAGGAGGGAGGGGGCACCATGTCCACCCTGAGGATTTCCAGGCCATTCTCCCCAGGATCTGCCTTGTGGGGAACCTGGCATCCCTCTAGCCCTCTTGTTGCCTCAAGGTGGACAAACAATTTCTGACATCTCTGCTAATGTGAATGCGGGGTCCCAGGAGAAACTCTTCACCACAGAGGCCACAGCCAGGTATGAAATTTGGGATGCCCTCCCCTCAGCCTGACCCCCAAATTTCTCTGTGAAAACTCTAAGCATGGAGACTAGAATCAGGCATGAACATCTGGGACCTAATTCTTCTCCCCGACCCTCCAAAACATCTTCATGGGAACCCTAGTTCCAGAGTATCAAGTATAAGAATTTTGGCCTGGTGTGGGCCTCTGGGATCCCAATTTTCACTGCTGACAGCACCCCCCCCAGATCTCTTCCATGGAACTCTAGATCCTAGAGGAAATCAGCAGAGAGACTTAGAAGACCAGATGTGGGAATCTGGGATCCCCACCTCTTCACCCTGACTCCCCAAATTTCAGATGATGACTCTGACTCTAGAACCCCAACTTCCACCCCAGGGTGACACCCCAGAGCTCAGATAATGGGCAGCTCCTGGTCTGTGAGGGGTCCAGCCCGGCCTTGGACACTCCCATCCGGGTCTCAGTCACCATGAATGTTCTGTGTAAGTGGGGAACTGAGTCAGCTGTGGGCATGGGAGATGGGAAGCAGGAATTGGAGGTCCTGGGGGAGTTCAGGGATTATGGAAGGTTCAGGTTCTCAAGGAGAAACACGGGGGTTCAGAGGCAGGTTGTGGGGCCTGGAAAGAATGGATGGGCTCCCCAGGCCCACTGAGCGACTGCTGCTTCCCAGTCCCCCCAGGACCCCCTGTCATTGAGTGGCCAGGCCTGGATGAGGGGCTTGTGCGGGCAGGACAGAGCTTGGAGCTGCTGTGTGTGGCCCGAGGGGGGAATCCGCCAGCCACACTGCAGTGGCTGAAGGTGAGGGCAGAGCCCGGCATGGGGGTGGAAGGGGAAGCAGCGGGTGGAGGGGAACTGGCCCTGAGCTGGCCCAGCTCTGGCTCTGGCTCTGTCTCCAGAATGGCCAGTCCATGTCCACAGCGTGGGGCACAGAGCATGCTGAGGCAGTGGCCCGAAGCACGCTAGTGATGATTGTGCGACCGGAAGACCATGGGGCGAGGCTCAGCTGTGAGGCCCACAACAGCGTATCTACAGGGATCCAGGAACGCGGGGTCACGCTGCAGGTCACCTGTGAGTCCTGACGCTAGCTGCCCATCTGTCAGTCCATGCCCCAGAGAACCATCTGTTTGTGCCCCCAAATCATGCCTGTCTGATGCCAAAGACCTTGTCATCTGTCCCCAGTCCCTTGTCAGGGCCGGTCTGTGATGCATCCAGCCTAGTTTCGTGTCTCTCCTCTGTCCATCGTCCCTGCAGTCCCCCCCAGTGCCATTACCATCTTGGGATCTGCATCCCAGTCTGAGAACAAGAACGTTACGCTCTCCTGCATCACCAAGTCCAGTCGCCCACGGGTCCTGTTACGATGGTGGCTGGGTTGGCGGCAGCTGGTGCCTACAGAAGAGATGGTCATGGATGTGAGGCAGTGGCCAGGCTCCTGGGTCTGAGGGAGGAGGGAGCTGGGGGCATGACTCCTGGATCTGGGAGAGGACCGGCCTGGCGGCCTGGGCCTCACAGAGGAGGGGGTGGAGATGCTTTCCACGTCCCTGCTAGGGTCTGGGGGGAACCCAGACATCGGGTACCGGGGATGGGAGTGCTCTCATTGCCAGGTCTGAAGCTTGCTCCTTGGCAGGGCCTGCACGGTGGCCACATCTCCTTGTCCAACCTGACGTTCCTGGTCCGGCGAGAGGACAATGGTCTGACTCTCACATGTGAGGCCTTCAGTGAGGCCTTTGCCAAGGAGACTTTCAAGAAGTCACTCACCCTGAATGTGAAATGTGAGCCCCCACCCTTTGCCCAGGGGTGTCCCATCCCTTTGAGACTCCCCACCCGCACCCTCAGGCCCAGCCCAGAGAGAAAAGCCACTCTTCCTGGCTTTCCTCACAGATCCTGCCCAGAAGTTGTGGATAGAGGGCCCCCCAGAGGGAAAACGGCTCCGGGCTGGGACTCAAGTGAGGCTCCTGTGTTTGGCCATTGGGGGCAACCCAGACCCCTCTCTTACCTGGCTCAAGGTTGGTGCCAAACAAAGGCTTATGGGGGTGGCCAGAAATGGGGGGAGATGGAGCCCTTTCTCTCCTCCAGAGTCTTGGGAAATGTTGGAAAAACGTGAATTTCTTGAAAAATACTGGAGAGTTTGAGTTTTGGTAGGCAATTGGAAAAGACACAAATGCCATGAGGATGAAATGGAATCCTAGGAAAATTCTGGGAAAACAGTGAGAATTCTAGGAAAAGAAGGAATTCTAGATGAGGACAGGGAATTCTAGAGAAAAGGCAATTAGTTTCATTTAAAGTAAAGGATATTCTGGTGAAATCTTAGGGATTCAGATGAAATGGCAGGGATTTTATGGAAAGACTAAGAATTCCACGTGCAAGGACAATGATGGGCAAAGGCTAGAAATTTGGGGAAGAGACTAGTTATTCCACAGAACATTTGAAAATCTATTAATATTAAATTGCGTTCATGGGATTTGGAGGTAAGAAAGTGAAATTCCATTAAAATTAAAAGAAATTCTGACAGAATTCTGAGAAAATCCTGGGGAGTTGGGGGGCTAGTGAAAATTCTGGGGGAAAGACTAGGAATTATAGGAATGAAATTTAATTGGATGGAATTCTGGGAAAATGCCAAGAATTTGGGCAAAGAAAGGATTCTAGTAAAAGACTAGTGTAATAAGAGAATATTGGGGGAGGATTCAGAAATCTGTGGAAAGACAATGGAATTAAGGGAACGATCAAAGGAAATCTTTGGGGAAAGTGGGAATTTTAAGAAAAAGAACTAAAGATAGGAAAAAATGAAGAAATTCTGGGAAAGGCTTGGGGATTCCATGGGACTTTCCTGACATGTGTTGTTTGCTAAGTGTAGCTGGAATGGATTTTGAGGAGCGGGGCTGAGGGTCGGCAGGGGGCACCAACCATTCATTGCTGGCCTCCAGAGAGCCGAGGAGGCGGGGCGGAGGGGTGGGGCTTGGGACTGGAGGCCAGATCCCACCGCAAAACTGTGGGGCTCTGCGGCCCCACGTAGGCGGGAGAGACTCCGGGTGGGAGTGCTCGATTCCAGTCCTCATTCCTCTAACTTAGCTGGGTGCCAGGGTAAGGAGGACCCTTTTCCTCATCACATGAAGGCTTTATCTGCGCTGGCGGCAGCCAACCCAATGGGCTGTTTCAGGGGTGGGGGGGAAATGGCAGGGCTACACGGTCCCCCCCAGTCAATCTTTGCCCTCAGGACTCCCGGATGGTGACGGAACCGCGGCCACCCCAGGAGCCGCGGCGGGTGCAGCTGGGAAGTCTGGAGAAGTCAGGGAGCACGTTCTCCCGAGAGCTTGTACTGATCATGGGTCCGTCAGACAACCAGGCCAAGTTCACGTGCAAGGCGGGTCAGCTCAGCGCATCCACGCAGCTTGTGGTGCAGTGTGAGGGCGCACTCGGCCAGGGCCTGGGGCAGGGCTTGGTGGCGGTGGGGAACTAAGCCAGAGCCAGGCTGGGGGACAGTGGATATGGAGAGCCAGGAGGCGTGTGGCAGAGCCTGGGGTCTAGGCAAAGCGGAAGCTCTGAGCCTCGTTCTTCTGACCCGTTCTTGAAGTTCCCCCAACAAACGTGACGATCCTGGCCAACGCGACGGCTCTGCGCCCAGGGGATGCATTAAACTTGACTTGCATCAGCGTTAGCAGCAACCCTCCTGTCAACTTGTCGTGGGACAAGGAGGGGGAGAGGTGAGAGTGCCAGTGGCCCCTCCACTCTCTGGTTCTGGTCACGCCCCTTACCATTTGAGCCCCCCACCCCCACCCTGGTGTCCTGCCCTGTACCTAGTACCCCTCTGGCTCTGGTTCCATCCCTGAGCTAGCCCTGAACTGACCCTACCACCCCTGCATGGGCCACAGGCTGGAAAGCGTGGCCACACCACCCCGTAGTGCCCCATTCAAAGGCTCTGCAGCAGCCAGGAGCGTCCTTCTGAGAATGTCATCCCGAGACCATGGCCACCAAGTGACCTGCCGAGCCCACAGCCCTGAGCTCCGGGAAACCATGAGCGCCTTCTACCGCCTCAATGTGCTGTGTATGTGGAACCCCGCTGGGATTCCCTCCTGACCCTATACTACCTAGGTCTTCACCTTGACACTGTCCTTTATATCCATTCTAAAGCTTGAAACTTTATCCTTGACCCCTGGCTCTACACCAACTCCTATCCTCCCTCTGTTCTAACCCCTGACTGTGAACCCTCCTGAACCCTCTCTCCATCTTTTAACCTGCCTCTGGCCTTTACCCTTTTCCTAAACTAGATCCTAACCTCTATCCTGAACCTAATCGCGGAGCTCAGCTTTGAACTTGTTACCTTGTCCACAACCTTAAATCTAGTCATGACTCCAACTTTAACCCTTATACCAGTACCTGATCTCAAATCCTTCCCAGACCCCAACCTTAACAACAGTCTTGACTCCGGGTGGCGCCCCTTCCACAGACCCTCCAGAGTTCCTAGGGGAGCAGGTGCTTGTGGTGACCGCCGTGGAGCAGGGTGAGGCACTGCTGCCGGTGTCTGTATCCGCCAACCCTGCCCCGGAGGCCTTCAACTGGACCTTTCGCGGCTACCGCCTCAGCCCAGGTGCGTGGAGTGGTCACAGAGAGGGGTGCAGGTCTCCCAGACTCGAGGGTCTGGCAGGCTCCTCACCCTGACCTCCCCCAGCTGGCGGCCCTCGGCATCGCATCCTGTCTGGTGGAGCCCTGCAGCTATGGAATGTGACCCGCGCTGACGATGGCCTCTATCAGCTGCATTGCCAGAACTCAGAGGGCACCGCTGAAACTCTAGTGCGGCTGGATGTACACTGTGAGCCCCCATCATCACCCTAGGAAACTAGGGAGTTCTGGGAGCCCCGCCCCCCCGTAACCACACCCACTCAGGGAATCTTGCCCACTGTGGAGTCTCCTATTGTGGAAGCTCCGCCCACCCTGGGATGTTCCCCCATCCTGAAAGCCTCCCACTCTGGGAGCCTCCACTGTGATGGAGTCACTTCCACTTTGGGAACCCTGCCCACTAGAGAGACCCTACATGGAATCTGCTCAGACAGGGGGCCACCTACATGGGAGTTACTCTCATCAGGAAGCCTTGGGGCGCCTGGGTGGCTCAGTTGGTGGAGCGTCTTGACTTTTGATTTCAGCTCAGATCATGATCTCAGGGTCCTGAGATTGAGCCCTGGCTCCTCTGTGCTCAGGGTGGAGCCGGCTTAAGATTCTCTCTCTCCCTCTACCTCTGCACACATGCACGTGTACAGGAGCTCTCTCTCTCTCAAAAAAAAAAAAAAAAAAAAAAAAAGAAAGAAAAAGTAGGAAGCCAAGCCCACTGTGGAAGATCCACTTCCATACAATCCTGGAAGTCCACCAGGCCTATTCTTGTCACCACAGAGGCACAGTACAGTAGAGGTGGGGAATGCCTCACTAACCCTGAGAACTTTACTCCATGTGCTCTGCATAAAGGGCAGAATGTATCATACCTGTTCATACCTGTAACTTTCCTGAGCACCTCTAAGACACCTCTCCCACCTGGGGCCTTCTCCCATCATCATCTGTATGGGCACAAATGCCTTCCCCAACCCCTTGTCTCCCCCAGATGCTCCCACTATCCGAGGTCTCCAGGACCCAACTGAGGTGAATATTGGGGGTTCTGTGGACATAGTCTGCACTGTTGATGCCAATCCCATCCTTCCAGGAATGTTCAACTGGGAGAGGCTGGTAAGGATCCGACCTTTGGTAAATGGAGGTAGGGGCTGGGGGATGTGGTTTCTTGACTGTGAGCTCCTTGGGAGGAGGGATCACAGCTATATGATCTTATATAACTACATATTTGTTGGGACATCCTCCAAGAGCTAACTAACTGTTGAATGGAAGATGGATGGGTGCATGAGTGGATACATAATCAAGTGAGTGGGCAGGCAGGTGGATGGATAGGTAGGTGGATGGATGAATAAATGGATGAAAGAACAGATGGACAAACAGACAAGTGAATACATGGATAAATGATGAATAGATGAGTGACTAAATGGTTGAATGAGAGAAATGAATAGATAAATTGATTAGATTAGAGGGTAGATGGATGAATAAATACACCATTAGTGGAAAGATGTCTGCGGAAGAATGATGGATGAATGGATGGATAGATGGATGGATGGATGAGTGCATGGGTCAATGGAGAGATGGAGAGATGGATGAACAGGTAGTTGGATGAATTGATGAACAGCTGCATGTATTTATGGGTATGTGCAGGTATGAGTAAATAGAAGGGGTAGATGGGTGGAGAGATGGAAGGGTGGATAGGTGGATGGGTAGAAGGAAGATGAATGAATGGGTGAATGCACAAATGGATGAAGGAGAGGTAGATGGATAGATAAATGAATAAATTGATGCAGAGATGGATGGTTAAATAGATAGGTGGATGGGTACATAGATCATTCTGAGCATGAATCACTGGATAAATGGATGGGTGAATAGTTTTCTGGATTGGTGGATGAATGGATGGGCCCAAGAATAAATGACTGGATGCATGGATAGATGGATGGATGACTCGGGGAATGGATAGATGGATGGGGGAATTTTTTCTTTGCTAGATCTGTGGAGGGTGACTGTGTCTGGGAGAATAAAGCTACAGGAGAGACCCAGTTTGGGGGATAATGGGGCTGGGGCCAGACTTGGGGGCCATCTCATGTATCTTGTGCCTCAAGGGAGAAGAGGAGGAGGACCAGAGCCTGGATGACATGGAGAAGATGTCAAAGGGAGCCACAGGGCGTCTTCGAATTCACCATGCCAAACTGGCCCAGGCTGGTGCTTACCAGTGCATTGTGGACAATGGAGTGGCACCTCCAGCCCGAGGACTGGTCCGACTTGTTGTCAGATGTGAGTAACACCCAAACTCCTGATTTTAGGCCTGCCACTAAACTCACATCTCTCATGTCCTTCCACATACCTCATGTTGACCAACAACTCCTCTTAGTTGCCCCCCAGGTGGAGCACCCCACTCCCCTAACTAAGGTGGCTGCAGCTGGAGATAGCACCAGTTCTGCCACCCTCCACTGTCGTGCCCGAGGCGTCCCCAACATCGTGTTCACCTGGACTAAAAATGGAGTCCCTCTGGATCTCCAGGATCCCAGGTGAGTCAAGGCCTAGCCAGGTAGCACTCTAGTCCCAACTTTGGTCCCCCAACCCCAGTTACCTTTCCTGAATTCCTGCCACACCTCCTCCCCAGGTACACAGAGCACACATACCACCAGGGTGGGGTCCACAGCAGTCTCCTGACCATTGCCAACGTGTCTGCAGCCCAGGATTACGCCCTCTTCACGTGCACAGCCACCAACCCCCTTGGCTCAGATCACACCAACATTCAACTCGTCAGCATCAGTATGGTGGGAGTGGGCTGTGAGGGTGTTGGGAGGATGCTCTCTGGGTCAATCCTCAAGTCTCTGGTTGGCCCAGAATGGCAGTGTTCCCAAAACCTGAGAAGTGTTTATGAGCAGGGATGGAGTTTCTGCCTGCCCTGAAAATCCTAATGGAGACTGGATCTTCAGGGAAATCCACAGCAAGGAAAAGAAGGGGGGGAATTACTGGCCCAAGTAATTGCAAAGTAGAAAGTCAGGAGTTGCTGATGACAGGTTCAGCTGTCATCAAGAACTCTCTGACTCTCAGGTCTGCTTTTCTCTGTGTTGGCTTTATTCTAAGGCTCCTCATAGAGACTGTTAGACTTCCCAGGGGAAATGGAATTTTTTCTCTTCCTAACAGTGGTATGAAAGTACTAGACTTATGATTCATTGGCTCTACTCAGCTCTCATCCCACCTCTGAACCAAACTTGTGGTCAGGGAAGGCGACACCCTGGTTGGCTTGGCTCGGTCATAGATCTCTCCTACAAGGAGTGGAGTCATTTCCATCAGAAGCACCTGGCCTGAGAATGTGGATGAATGGTTTTCCAAAGGATACTCAGGGTTCTGCAACCAGAAGAAACAAGGAATGAATGTGATATAGGCACCAAAAAATCCATGCAAGGAACATATGTCATACACAGCCAATGCGCATATTTGCCAACTCTATTTGCAAATTTGCCTACTTGCTAAAATTTATTTGTAACCTCGAAATCAATACTCATGCTTTCTCGGTCATTCAGGAACATGTACAGAGCAGGTAAAAAAATTGAGTCACCCAATGAGCACATTCTCAGTTGGGGTAGAACAAGGTGACACTATGCTTTCTTGTTTCAGCTTTCATACTATAAGGAAATGTCCTCTTTGCAGCCTATTTAGTCCCATATTTTTTGCACTTTTGTGCTTTTTGTTAGTGATTTTGTTATTTAAAGTGGCCTCTAGCCATAGTGCTGACGTGCTGTCTGGAGTTCCTAAGGATAGGGAGAAAACACTTCTGATGGATAAGCTTCATTCAAACACAAATTATAACACTGTTGGCCGTTAGTTCAATGTTAATGAATCAATAAGATATATTAAATAAGGTGTTTTTAAACAGAAACAGAAAAAAACAAGGTCCTGTATTGATTGGTTGATGAAAATGTTGTGACAGGAGGTTCACAGGACTCTAACTGCATTCCCCCAGAAGCAATGATTTGATGTTCTGTAATTCAGTGTTCATAGCAATGTTATAGGACATAACCACCACTACTCACGAGAATCAACTGTATATTTAAAATCATTCTTAGAAAAACCTGGAAGGAATCTTCTAGAACCCTTCTGTATCCTCTGACTACTCCCTTCATCCTTTTCCTCAAAGGTCGCCCGGATCCCCCATCAGGATTAAAGGTTGTGAGCATGACTCCGTATTCGGTGGGGTTGGAATGGAAACCTGGCTTTGATGGGGGTTTGCCACAGAGGTTCCAAATCAGGTGGGTCCCTGTCAGGGCAGGAAGGGATGGCAGCCAACAGGGCTGGGGCACCTCCCTGAATGACTGCCCTCCCTCTCATGCAGATATGAGGCACTGGGGACACCAGGGTTCTTCTACGTGGATGTCCTACCACCTGAAGCCACCACCTTCACACTGACTGGGCTGCAGCCCTCTACACGATACAGAGTCTGGCTGCTGGCCAGCAATGCCCTGGGGGACAGCGGACTAACTCACAAGGGGTCCCAGATCCCTATCACTACCCCAGGTGGGAAGGGACAATCTTGAGCAGGTTGCAGAGCTCCTCAGGGGATTTATGGGGTGACATAGCGAAGTAGATATTATTCCCTTCTTATAGATGAAGAAACTGAAGACCAGAGAGGCTAAGCAAACTGTTGAAGTTCACACAGCTAGAAGGAGGTAGAGATGAGACTGGAACTCAGGCAGATGAACTCCAGGAACCAGTTTTTAGCCACTATTCTGTCTGAATGTGATTAATGACACAAGGGAAATTAGAAAAACGTTTGTATTGAATGGAAAGAAAACATGGAAATTGTGGGGTGCAGCTAAAGCAGTGTGAGCGGGATATTTACAATATTAAGTGCTCATTTAGATTTTAAAAAAGGCTTCAGATTGATGCTTAGTTTCCACATCTTAAGAAATTAGAAAAAGAAGAGCAAATTAAACCCAAAGTAAACAGAAGGGAGGAAATAATAAAGAGCAAAAATCAATGAACTAGAAAACAGAAAAACCATAGAGAAAAATCAATGAAACCAAAAGCTGCTGCTTTGAAAAGGTCAATAACCTTTATAAAGCGAATCAAGGCAAAAAAGAGAGAAGACACAACTACATCCATATCAGGAATGACAGGAGGCATTACTACTAACCCTACAGACATTAAGGGGAAGTTAGGGAATAATATGGGCAACTTGATGCCAATAAATTCAGCAACTTTGATGAAAGGGACAAATTCCTTCATATGACTACTGAGAACACTGGACTCTGGCAGGCACGGTAGTGTAGCGGCTCATCACGGATTCAGGTCCCAGCTCTGCCACTTCCCAGTCGTGAGACCTTGGGCAAGTTACTTAACATTTTCGAGCCTCAGTGTCTAAAAATAAGGTATCTCAGATCTCTGTGCCTGTTACTGAAAGTAAGGTCTCTCTCAGACAGTTGTGAGGATTAAATGAATTTACTTGAAGTGCTTAGAACAGGGACCTGTATAAAGTAAGTGCTATGTAAATACTGATTTAGAGAAATGCCCCCTGCTCAACTTCTATTTACTTTGCCCCATTAAAGCTCCATCTCTCCCTTCCTGACAGAGCAGCCTTCTTCCCTATGGAAGTAAAGAACTTCTCCCATTCCTCCTCTTTCTTTCCCCCATTAGTCTTCCCTCTAAGTACTAAAGCATAAAGTACTTTGTACCTCACTTTGCTTGCTCTAGAACTAATACCTCTATTAAGTCATTCTGAGCGCCCATGATTTTTTTGGTTAACCCTCCAACACTGATAATTTGCGTTAAAAGGACCTTCCATACCATAAAGCACTCATCAACAACAATAATAATTATCATCATTACTATTATTATTGGCATTAGAATGGCTATTAATAGTATTGCCATTACTATCAGCAATTTGCAGCTCTATTTGAAATATTCCTGATAAGCCATAAATCAGTTCCTCAAAATGGGTTGAAAAGCTTAATAGGAAACCGCAAAAATATTTAAGGCTTACCCAGATTCTTGGTGTTAATTCACAACCTCTATATCCACCCCCCAGGTCTAGACCAGCCTTCTGGAGAACCTGACTACCAGCTGCCCACAGAGCAGCCTGCAGGTAAGTTTTTAATCCCTTGAATATCCCTCTCTCCCCTGAGAATAGCGCCTTCTGGTTTCCAACCCCACCACCTCTGTTTTGTGGCCACAGCCCCTTAAGACTTAGCTCTGTCCCCTATGCACATCCTAAGCTCTTGCTCTTTCTTGGATGTGACACATTTTCTCTCTGCCTAATTCAGTTTAATTCTGAAAGAATTAGCTGATTCCATGCCCTGTGCAGAGCCTGTATCAGTTGGCTTTTTTTTTTTTTTAAAGATTCATTTATTTATATTAGAGACAGAGAGAGCGCGCGGGGGAGAGGGAGAATCAGAGACTCTTTTTTTTTTTTTAATGTTTTATTTATTTATTCATGAGAGTCAGAGAGAGAGAGAGAGAGAGGCAGAGGCAGAGGGAGAAGCAGGCTCCCCGCCTAGCAGGGAGCCCGATGCGGCACTCGATCCCAGGACCCTGGGATCATGACCTGAGCCGAAGGCAGGCGCTTAACCATCTGAGCCACCCAGGCGCCCCTAGAATCAGAGACTCTTAAGCAGATTCCCCACTAAAGTGGAGCCGGAGGTGGGGGCCTAAGGCAGAACCCCACACGGGGCTGAGACAGGCCTGGACATGGGCCCTCATGGAGCCCCACACGGTGCTTGATCTCACAACCCTGAGATCAGCACCTGAGCTGAAACCAAGAGTCAGATGCTTAACTCACTGCACCACCCAGGTGCCCCCATATCAATTGGCTTTTGATGCAAAATAAACCACTTCAAACATGGGCACTTATAGCAACAACCATTGTTTCTATTGATTCTGAGTGGCTGAACAGTTCTGGTCTGGGCTACAGGCAGCTGGAGGCCCTCCTGGGACTGGCTGATCTAGGATGGGCTCCTCCTCATATATCTGACAATCTGGTTTTTGGTTGGGACAATGGAGATAACTGGGTCACATGTCTCTCCCTCTCCTTGACTTGTTCACACAGAGGTGGTCACAGGAGTCCCAAGAGCAGCAGGACCAGCCAAGCACTTTCGAGCTTCTGATTCTGTCACACTTGATATTGTCTCATGGGCTGAAGCAAGTGACATGTCTCAACTCTGAGTCAGTGTGGAAGGGGACTACTCAAGAGTGTAGTTACAGGGGGGGAATTATGACCATTTTGCTAACAATCCCCCTTCAAAACCTGAGAAGAAGGTTGCAAGTGACAGAAATTCAGCTGTTGTGGGCAATAAAAAGAATTGCTTGGCTTGTGAAGTTGAAAACTCCAATAGGTGCTCATGATTTTCACGAAGGATCTATTTCTCTCTCTCAACTTTGCCTTCATCTCTGATGGCTTCCTTCTCAGGTTCTTTCATCAAGAGGGCAAAGAAGTACCTGCCCCCCTCCACATACCTCCAGCTTTGTTCCACTTCTCAGCAGCCGGCAGAGGAGTGTCCTAAATGTTCTGGCAAAAGTCTACCTTGGGTCAAATGCTGGATGGGTCTGAACTGGTCACTGTGGAAAGAGGGATGGGTGCTCTTTTCGGCCAGGGAGGTCCACATGTCCTCCATGGAGATCTGTGGGAACATACAGCCTAAGAGTGAGGGAGTGGCTATTTCCTCAAAGGAAAATGAGTGCTGTTAGCAGAAGATGGGGAGATAGATGCTGAGCAGATGTTTACTTAGAGGGATTTAGTCTTGTCCTTAGAGATATAGCAGAGGACTCCGATATTACCTGGAATGGAAGTTTGTGCGAAGAGGAAGTCATTTGGGGTGCCTGGGTGGCTCAGTCTGTTGGGCGTCTGCCTTCAGCTGGGGTCATGATACTGGAGTCCTGGGATTGAGCCCCGCACTGGGCATTCTGCTCGGTGGGGAGTCTGCTTCTCCCTCTCCCTCTGCCCCTTCACCCTGCTTGTGCTCTCTCACCTCTCTGTCAAATAAATAAAATCTTAAAAATAAAAAAAAGAGGAAGTCATTTGAGAAGAAAATCAGTTGAGCAGAAAGGACATTTAAGGACAGACATTGGAGTCTTCCAAGGCTTAGGGGTTTGGCTCTGCCTCAGTGATTCTGGAAACAGCTCCAGTGGTTAGTTTGTGTGGCTGGAGGGTCCAATAGCAGGGTCTATGGTTGGTGGGCAAGGCTGAATACATGGGAAGAGGTCTTGAATGCCCAGCTGAAGCTACCACCTGAGTCTACACCACAGGGCTCAGGTAGGACCCACTGTTAGTGGCTTCACTTGAGAAAGGAGCCACCTGCCCTGAGGTGGCAAGAAGGAGTGGACCTGGAAATCCCTGCCCATCTGCTTCCCTGACCTAGGAAGAGGGGCTATGCTTAGTCAGAAATGGGCTTTCTCAGAGAATGCTGCTCTGGGCCTAGAGCCAGTTGTTTTGGGTTCATTGAGGGGTACCTTCTTCCCCTAGAACCCACAGGGCTGCCCCTGCTGCCTGTGCTGTTTGCTGCTGGGGGTCTTTTGCTGCTTTCTAACATCTCCTGTGTTGGGGGATTCCTCTGGCAGCGGAGACTGAGGCGTCTTGCTAAAGGTGAGGAGAGACCATTCTTCCCCTGCGGGGATGGAGGCCCAAGAGTGACAGGGAGCCCTGGGGCTGCTCCATATTGAAAGTCTCCTAGGGCCTGTCTGGTCAGAGAAGGGGTGTCTCTGATCCCTTTCTCCCTACTTCCCTCAGGCATCACAGAGAAGACAGAAGCAGGGTAAGTGGGAATATTTTTCTGTAAGAAAGGCTCTGAGGAAGGAGGTTTGGGGATGAGAGGTGTCTGAGTCAACACCAAGATGCCCTCCATACCTCTGTCCTGGAAGGTCGGAGGAGGACCGAGTCAAGAATGAATATGAAGACAGCCAGTGGACTGGAGACAGAGACACTCAAAGCTCCACGGTGAGTGGGGGTGCTCCCGGAAACTCTGCTGACAGGGAACTGGCAGACTAAAATTCTGTCATTAACTTCAGGTTAATCACTGTCCTTTCTGGGAACTATGGAGCCAGAGGATAGAAAAGATTTTATCTGGTTTTTTTTTGTGTGTGGGGGGGGGCGGGGTGTTGACAGGTTAGCACAACGGATGTAGAACCATATTACCACTCCATGAAGAACTTCAGCCCCCAGCTGCCACCAACACTGGAGGAGGTGTCTTATCCCGGAGGTGAGTCGTGACCATATCAGAGCTCCCTCTGCTCATAAATACCCCTGACATCTGGACAGGTGCCCTGATCATCCCTTCCTTCCACTCCAACTCCAGGTTTCACACATCTTGAAGAGGAGGATATGGCTTTTCCTGGACACCTGTATGATGAGGTGGAAAGACTGTATGCCCCACCTGGAGCCTGGGGACCCCTCTACGATGAAGTACCAATGGTGAGGAGATTTGTATCAGCAGAAGTTTTTCCTGGCTAGAGCCAGAAACCCACCTCCTACTGTTTATGTTAGTTAGGGTAAGCTAGACGCCATGGCACAAAGGCCTGGCTACGATCCTATTTCCTTCTCACATAGCAATCAGAGCTGAGTGACCCTATTACAGATAGTTATTTCAGAACTCAAGTTCTTTCCATTGTGTTCCTCTGCCATCCTCTAGTGCATTGTTCAAGTTTGCATAGATAGGCTAGTTCACTGCGGGTTTCAACTGGTGGGAGAGGGAAAAAGAGAGTGTGGTGGAGGCACAACCCTGCATTATGGCCTAGGCCCAGAAATGGTACACTCTACTCATTCCCTGATGAGAACACAGTCACATGGTCACACCTAACTATGAAGGAGACTGAGAAATATAGTCCAGCTTGGCATCTATATGCCTCACTATACTTCTATTACCATGGAAGAAGGAAGCTATGCATTCTACTGGATAATTAGCCTTCTCCACTATGCTGGTTAAACAGAGAGGTATAGAGAAATAAACTTTTGGCCCACTTAATTGAAAAGTCAAGGGACAGAATAGTCTTCAGGCCCCACCCAGGTGGACCCAGAGTTTCCTCCCTAGAGATGTCCCCAGAAAATGCAGGTTTGTATCCTATTAGATTCGTAACCTTCACAGAAAGAGAGTGTCTCTTTTCCAATACCTCAAAAGTCCCAGAGCTGACACTTTATTAGTCTAGCTTTGGTCACATACTTATTGCTGAACCACCGAGGCAGGGGAAAGACTATGCTAATTGAACAGGTCTGGACTGGTGCCCAGCCGTGGCATCAGAGAGTAGAGGCCATGCACTGGACTGAGTGAGAGAGGCACAGAGAGCCCAGAGGGAAGTGAAGATGGTGACTGGGCAGGCAAGAACAGCAGACCCTTTTGACTATCAACTACCCCCATCTCCTGTGAGGGAGGTGGCACAGAACCCTTGACTTTCCGTGTGGCCTTGGCTAATGCTCTGGCACCTCGGGGCCAAGGATTTCCCTCTGTAACTTTGTCCCAGATGGGGCACTGTTCTCACCAGCGTGGAAATCATGTTCATTAAAATGCTGTCCGTGGTGCTGAACCATATGTACCCTCTAAAGCACAGAGGCAATCGGCACACTCTTTCTGTAAAGGTCCAGATAGTAAGAACTTTGGGCTTGCTGTCCTTTTCAAAACCACTCAGCTCTGCCTCTGTAGTATGAAAGCAGCCACAGACAATACATAAATGAACAAGTGTGGCTAGGTTCCAGTAAAACTTTATTTTTGGACACTGAAATTTGAACTTCATATAATTTTTACATGTCATAAATATTCTTTTGATATTTTCCCATCAATTAAAATATGTAAAATCATCCTTAGCCCCAGGCAGTACAAAAACAAGCAGCAGGCTGTATTTGGCCCATGGGCAAATCGGCTCTAAAGTTTGCCGAGCTAAAACCACCATTTGCTCCCAATCCTAGGGGAAAGCACATCTCCGGTAACAACCACTCTACATGGTCTTTTTTTGTCTTCTATTTTGATGAAAACTTTGAAATTTATAGGCTAACAGAATCATGACTCACATTCCACTCTAATTCTCTATATCATGCACTTTTAAAAGTTTCATATTTCTGACATCTAAATTATTTTTCTGACAGAAATCATGAGATATCTTAGACTTGCTTAAAAATAACCCAGTTAGTGAGGTTAGGAGATGAAAAGATGGAGATATAGATAAATCAAGATCGACTAAGGGTTGCTATTGTTGAAGTTAGGTGATGGGTACATGGAGGTTCATGATGGAGGCTCATTATAATCACTCTCTTCTTTGTGTATGTTGGATTTTTTCCCCATAATTAGAAACTAAAACATTTTTTTTTCTGGGAAGTTGAGTAGGAGTGTGTATCCCTCCTAGAGCTGTAATGATGACCCATAGGGCATCTTTCTATGGTTCTAACTCCACTTTTGCTTGTCAGGGCCCCTGTGACCCCTGCTGGCCTGAGGAGACATATGAGGATACAAGAGGAATCTATGATCGGGTGGCAGGAGACTTGGACCCTATGGAACCTGATTTTCTACCCTTTGAGCTGAGGGGACATCTGGTGTGAGAGCCTTCTCAACACCCTTTTCCTACACCTGCAGGACATAATATTCTAATGGCCCTTTTTATTCCAACATGGGCTGAGCGTGTTAAGTGAGCTCCATAAGACACAACGGGACAGGACTATTTTCAAGAGAGGTGTGTGTAAGTGACAGGAGATGATTCAAGCTGGTGCCAACAAGGCTTGTATGAATAAGACTGCTCTGGGACCTGACTTTAGAAACTAAACTTCTCCAAAGGGAAACAGTAAATTGTAAAAGACATCTCAATAATGAAAACCTCTTCCAGGGTCTTTATACTTTTTAAAAAGTAAAATTTTCAGAAGTTGGAAAAGACATATTAAAAATAGTTCATTTTGAGTTCAACTACACCTGAAATGGCTAATAAGTGGAATTTGTGAACCACTGTTATATCCTACTTATTTTATTATTTTCCACAGGTATCTAAAATATGATGTATAAACTATGACACACATGTAAACGTAAACAGACTCTATAGAAAACAAAAAGACAATAAAACCAGCCAGACACAAAAGAATACATATTGTATGATTTCACTTATAGAAATTCTAAAGCAGGCAAAGCTAATCTAAGGGGACGGAGCAGATCAGTGGTTGCCTGGGGCCATGAGAAGGGAATTGACTGCAAAAGGGCACAACAGAACTATTTGGGGGTGAAGGAAATGTTCTATATCATGATTGTGGCATGGGTTTCATGGGAGTATAGATTTGTCAAAGCTCACTGAACTGTACACTTATGATGGGTGCATTTTATGGTACATAAGTTATACCTCAGTAAGGGTGATTTGTAAAACAGTCTCCATAATAAAGCAGCCCAGCAAGAGAATTCTTGTTGTTTATATTGAATCGCAGAAAAACTGAGAAGTCAGCCTATTTTCATGGAGAACAGAGTATAGCTAAGTATAATCTTCATTTAGGCCTCTACTTCTACTTGATTACTCATATTATCAAAACTGTAGGTTCAAATGCTCATCAACATATTATTTTTTTTTATCAGTGCAGACTAAAATAAGCTTTTACACTACAGCACTTGAATACACAAATGCACTGGGGTCCAAACAATTCCCCTTTAATTTAAAAGATGATTTGAGGGGTGCCTGGGTGGCTCAGTCGTTGGGCGTCTGCCTTCGGCTCAGGTCATGGTCCCAGGGTCCTGGGATCGGGCCCTGCATCGGGCTCCCTGCTCAGCCAGGAGGCTGCTTCTCCCTCTCCCACTCCCCCTGCTTGTGTTTCCTCTCTAGCTGTCTTTCTCTGTCAAATAAATAAAATCTTAAAAAAATAAAAATAAAAAATAAAAGATGATTTGATTCCTGAAAGCAGAATTTTTCTAATTGTGTATTTTTCTTTTTCGAAGAAGAGACCTACAGCATTCTGTTTCCACACTGGCTAAGCAGGAAAGTGAATTTATTGGCTGTTCTAGCTGACAATGTCAGGGGAATGCTGGCTTCAAGCACTGCTGGATCCAGTATTGAAACAAAGCCAGGAAGGGTCTATTTTTCTATGTCTCTTGGCTCTGCTTTTCTCTGTGTTGGTTTCACCCTCAGGTAGACCCTTCATTTAAGAAAGATGACCCCTTACAGCTCTAGGCTGGCATTCCACAAGCTCAGCAGCCACGGTGCCTCTTTGGCCGGTAGTTCTGGAAAGTCCTGGGGCTGTTTTTCCCTCAGCCCAGCTTGGGTCTTAAGCCCATCCCTGAACCAATCATTGTGGCCAGGGAAGAGAATATGCTAATATTCTTGGATCTGGGTTGCTGGGTACCACTTGAACAGCTTGGGTAAGGCTCCCCAAAGGAACTCCATCCTGTGGTTGGATCTCTTCGTGCACTTCCTATTTCCTCTTTGCCACTGTTTGAATCAAGGTAGCAAATATCTATTGCTTCTGTCTGCCCAGAATCTAGTCCCTTTTAATTTACATAAATAACTATGAATGAGACAAGTTCCTGATTACAGCAAGCTCCTGGATCCAGATGTGCCTGAAGTTAGAGCTGCTTCAGGACCATAAATTCCCCTTTCCCCTTAGGCCAACCTGAATGGTGGCTTTAGTTAGTTGCAACCATAAATTACTATCTTTCTTAAGCCAGTTTGAATGGGGGCCTTTAGTTAATGGATACAAAAGATGGATAATTTGCAAGGGGCAGAAACTCACTCAAGCTTACGTAGAGCTAAAAAAGCATTTGTTTTACTAGTTACTAAGGGAAAAATAATAATTTCATAGTTGAGAAAACATGATTGATGCCACCCTAACCAAACGATCAAAGTTAACATTACCAGTCATGGGACAAAATGGCATCACAGGCCCCCGGTATGAAATACTGAGGATATGACAGAATGTCAATGATATTCCGGAGTAAAATGCATAATATGAATCTAATAATGAGGAAGACAGATAGGAATTGAAGGATATTCTTTTTTTTTTTTTAAAGATTTTATTTATTTATTTGACAGAGAGAGAGACAGTGAGAGAGGGAACACAAGCAGGGGGAGTGGGAGAGGGAGAAGCAGGCTTCCCACAGAGCTGGGAGCCCGATGTGGGGCTCGATCCCAGGACCCTGGGATCATGACCTGAGCCGAAGGCAGCCGCTTAACCAACTGAGCCACCCAGGTGCCCCAAGAATTGAAGGATATTCTATAAAATAACTGGCCTGTAATCTTCATATATGCCAAGGTCATGCAACACAGAAGAAGATTGGGGAAAAAAAAAAGAACACTGAGGGGCACCTGGGTGGCTCAGTTGGTTAAGCATCTGCCTTCGGCTCAGGTCATGATCTCAGGGTCCTGGGATTGGGCTCCCTGTTCAGCAGGGACTCTGCTTCTCCCTCTCCCTCTCCTTTTGTGATCTCTCTCTCTCAAATAAATAAAAATCTTAAAAAGAAAAAAAGAACACTGAGGAATTGTTTCAGATTAAAGGAGACTAAAGAGACATCAGAACTGAGGGTAACACATAATTTCCATAAAGACTATTATGGGGCCAATTGGCAAAACTAAATAAGGATTGTAGATTAGATAACAATATTGTATCAATGTTAGTTCTATTATACTATGGTTGTGTGAAAGAATGCCTTATTCTTACGAAATGTACACTTACGCATTTAGGGTAAAAGGGTATGGTCTCTTCAGTTTACTCTCAAACAGCTGAGGGGAAAAAAGTGTATATACACACTGATAGAAAAGGATAAAACAAATGTGGTAAAACGTTGACTGCTGGGGAATGTGAGTGAGGTGTACTGGGATTCTTGGTACTATTCTTATATCTGAATCTATATATTTGTATATCTGAAATTAGGTCAAAATTTAAAAAATATATTGTAAAGGTGCATGACAATGTCACAGCAGTAAAAAGTAGGAAGTGCAGCTGGGTCTCATGGGTTGTATAAATCTATCCAGTTCTTTTCATCTTGCACTGGTACATTCATCCTTTGTCTGTATCCCTCAGCAGATTTCCTCCATTCTCTCCTTGTAGATATTTAGCTTCCCTCCTTGTCCATAATGATTGCTTGTTGAGGAATTGGCTGCCCCCGTTCTAAAGCACCATGAAGCCCAACACCACAAAGCTGCTTGACTCTGAAATGTAGTCCTTTATTCCAAATTTCAGACAGGTCAAATCTAATTGGCCCAAGTTGGATTAAGAAAAAGAAATCATAGGAGGAATAAAGAATATCGAGAACTGGATAAAAAAATGAAGATACTACCTATCAAAATCTGTTGAATACATCAAAAGAAGTGTTTTGGAGAAAATTTATATCCTTTAACACTTACGCTAGAAAAGAAGAAAGCTCCAGAGTCATGAACTAAGTGACTACCTTAAGAAACTAGAAAATGACACTTCTCCAAAGAAGACATACAGATGGCCAACACACGAAAAGATGCTCAACATCATTCATCATCAGGGAAATGCAAATCAAAACTACAATGAGGAATCACCTCACACTTGTCAGAATGGCTAAAATAAAAAACACAAGAAACAATAAGTGTTGGCAAGGATGTGGAAAGAAAGGAACCTTCTTGCACTGTTGGTGAGAATGCAAACTGGCGCAGCCACTGTGGAAAACAGTATGGCGGTTCCTCCGAAATTTAAAAATGGAACTACCCTATGATCCAGTAATTGCACTACTGGGTATTTACCCCCAAAATGCAAAAACACTAATTCAAAGGGATACATGCACCCCTATGTTTATTGCAGCGTTATTTACAATAGCCAAATTATGGAAGCAACCCAAATGTCCGTTGATAGATAGATGGATAAAGAAGATGTGGTATAAACACACAATGGAATATTATTCAGCCATAAAAAAGAATGAAATCTTCCATTTACAACAACATGGATGGAGCTAGAGAGTATAATGCTAAGCGAAATAAATCAGTTAGAGAAAGACAAATACCATATTATTTCTTTTTTTTAAATACCATATGATTTCACTTGTATGTGGAACGTAAGAAACAAAACAAATGAACAAAAAGGAAAAAAAAGAGAGTGACAAACCAAGAAACAGATTCTTAACTATAGAGAACAAACTGATGGTTACCAGAGGGGAGGTGGGGGTGGGGTATGGGTGAAATAGGCGAAGGGGATCAAGAGCACACTTACCATGGTGAGCACTGAGTAATGTACAGAATTGTTGAATCACTATATTGTACACCTGAAACTAATATAACATTATATGTTAACTATACTGGAATTAAAATTAAAAACTTAATAAAATTTAAAATAATAATAATGTTGGGAAAATTTTGTTTTGTTTTGGGGAAAAATTTTAAAAAAGAAAAAAAACTAGAAAATGAACTATAGAATAAACTCAAAGAAAATAGAGTATTTCTTCTACTTTTAAGAAAATTAAAATAGTGTTTGCTTCACAGCATATATACTAAAATTGGAACAATACAGAGAAGATAGCATGGCCCCCGTGCAAGGATGACACACAAATTGAAAAGTATTCCATATTTAAAAAAAAGAAAAAAATAAAAATAAGTTAATGAAAAAGTAAAATGGAGATTCTTTTTTTATTTTAAAAGATTTTATTTATTTATTTGAGAGAAAGAGTGAGCAAGAGAAAGAGCCCACAGGCAGAGGGAGAGGGGGAAGCCAGGCTCCCTTGCTGAGCAAGGAGCCCGATGTGGGGCTTGATCCCAGGCAAAACTAATTTGTGGCATTAGAAGTCAAGAGTGGTCTTCTTTAGGGCAGAGAGAAATAGGACTTGAATGTGATACAAGGAGAGCTTCCAGAGGGATTATAACGTTCTTTGACCAGGGTGCTAGTCACACAGGTGCTGTCACTTCCTGCAAATTTATCATACCGAACACTTGTAATATGGGCACATTTATGTGTGTTTTACACCGTTAAAATTTTACATTATATCTCATTAATAAACCTTTTAAACGCCTTTAAGGAAGGTTTCAATTTGTTTAGGGCACGGACGGAGGGACTAGCATTCCTGGTTCTTCCCCCGTAAAAGTCTGTAGCGCCCTCCAGTGTGACAACTAAAAACAATTGCGCAAGTTTCCAAAACTCCCACTAAGGGGCGGTACCGCCCCGTTTGAGAAGAACAAATCTAGCCCAGATTCTAAGTAAGTGGTTTGTATATTGGGATCTGGAGCTCAGGGGAGAGGTCTGTGCTGGAGATAAAAACTTGGTGGTGGTAATGGGAGTGTCCTTTGATGTTAAGTGGTCCCCGAGCCCCAATATTAAAGGCTGAGTAGGTGTGCAGGGCATTGAGACACAGAGAATCGCAAGAGTACTGGGGGGAGAGAGATTTTCCTAAAATTGTTGCTGGAGAATTGGTAAGGCAGGGAGTGATGGGAATTGAGGATGGTGAGATGGACCAGGATAAACCATGAAGATCATCTTACGGTGTTTGTACTTTATCCTACGAGTGGTCAGAAGGCAATAAATAGTTGAAATAAGGACAATAGACAAACAGCATTCATGAGCCGTCTCCACATGCCAATCCCTATTCTAAGTTCTTTTTATGTATTTTCTGCTGGAACCATTAGAACTCCTGAGTCCAATTGTTTTATCACCCAGTATCCATTCACCCTTTCCCATGCTGACTCTTGGGAAGCAGCAATACCTATTCCCTCACTTCAAGTAGGCTTTGTGCATTGGATGTAGTCCACTCTACTTGGGGCTCCCGAATGGCCACTCAGGTTCGGCCATTCTGAGTATCTAACTCTCCAACCCCAGTCATCAGGTGACCCAATCAAAACTGAGAGGACTCTGATCCCATAGCTGTTCTCCCACTTAGAACTATGTCTCTTTGCTAATATAAAAGCCCCTTTCCATCTCATCACAAAATGGGTCTCCACCCACAGGACCACATGGAACTTCATTCTAGAACCTTCCATGGCTACTATAGAGCAGCCCACTGTGTTCTCTCTGTTCTGCCAGGCACGCAAGATTCTCCACCTAGTCTCTCCCCCATCCAGACTCTCACTTTCTTTCTTTCTTTTTAAAAAAATAATTGAGAGAGAGAGAAGGAGTGGGGGGGGTGCAGAGGGAGAGAGAATCTTGAAGCAGACTCCCCGCTGAGCACAGAGCCCAACATGGGGCTCAATCCCAGGACCCCAAGATCATGACCCGAGCCAAAATCAAGAGTCAGCCACTCAACTGACTGAGCCACCCAGGCACCCCCAGACTGTCATTTTCAATTTAACTTTACCCCAGTCTTAGCTTTGCCCTTTGGATAGGTCAGAATCTTTTGTTGTTGTGGCAGACTGTATTTTTCAAAGATGGCCACAACAAGATTTGTTCCTCTTACAATGTGACTTGACACTATCCACTGAAAGATAGGATCTGTGCCTCCCCCCCACCTCACCCCGCCACACCTTGATCTGGGCAGGTTTATGACTATGGCAGAAATGACACTGTGTGACTTCCAAGAGTAGGTCATAAAAGGCAATACAACTTCTTCCTGGTTCCCTTAGGATGCTCACCCTAAGAACTCGACCACCATGCTGTAAAGAAGCCCAAGCATCTCTCCCTCTCTCTCTCTGAAATAATAAAGTCTTTAAAAAAATAAATAAAGGCACCTGGGTGGCTCAGTCGGTTAAGAGTCTGCCTTCGGCTCAGGTCGTGATCTCAGGGTCCTGGGATCGAGCCCTGCGTCGGAATCCCGGCTCAACAGGGAGTTTGCTTCTCCCTCTCCCTATCCCCACAAATTGTGCTCTCTCTCTCTGAAATAAATAAATAAAATCTAAAAAAAAAAAAAGACCAAGCATTCTGTGGAGAGGAACTGAGGCCCCCCAGCCCACCGCCTTGAGTGAGCCTCCAGCCAACAGCCAGTACCAAGTCGTCTTATATGTGAGTACAGCATCTAGAAAGTGCCTCTTCCCACCTCAAACTGAGCTGTCCCTGCTCATACTGCATGGAGCAGAAACAGGCTAGTGAGGCTGAGCCCTGTCCAGATTGCTAATTTGCAAGCAAAATAAATTACTGCTATTGTTTTAAACTACCAAGTTTAGGGGTAGTTTATTTTGCAGCAGTAGATAACTGGAGAATTGCTTCTGCTGACTCACTCCTGGTGGCTTATTTTCTTGTGTGCCTGGTGATGCCTTTGAGTGTCAACTTACTACTTGATCTTAGTTACTGGGAGTCTTACACACTTAAATTGGGGAAGTCTTCCTCCAGAGAGGATTTGCTTCTGGTTCTGCTGGTACTTAAAGGGCGTAATTAACCTGGGTCTACCCAGCCCCTCTCAGGGTCTTGGCTTAACTTGCAAGTACCAAGTCCAGACCCCCTATCTCTCCCACAGCCCAAGACTTAGTATTACAGTAGCAATGCTGTTCTCAGCAGCCACTCTCAGGGCAGCTCTACCTCTCAGCTGTTCCCTGCTCTCCCTCTGCCAGATCATTTTTTTGAGGGGGTGATTCTTGGGGACTCTATTACTCCTTGCAAGATCACAGTGACTCAAGAAGAGAGTCTTATCCACAATTTACTCGTACTGCCACAAGAAGGAATCTCTAAGTCCTGTGTCCAGCAAATGCCAAATAAATCCATTACATCATTCATTCATTCAACAAAAATTAAGTCCCATGCTAATCACTGGGGATAAATTAATGACATAAACAAATGTGGCCCCTGCCCTCATGACACTCACGGTCTGGTGAAGAGGGAGATAATTAACTAAGTATTTGCTCAAATAAGGATGAACATGTCAGGAACTACAAGTAAAGTGTGGAATGGTTAAAATTCCCTCACGGCAAGGGCTGCTCACGGTAGGCCTCATTGAAGGCGCACCTTAAATCCTGAGACCTGAGGACATGTGGGAGTTAAGGCAAATAAGGAGTTAGGCAAATAAGAAAGGGAAGAGTTGTTTGTTTGTTTAAAGATTTATTTGTTTGTTTTAGAGAGCGAGAGAGAGCATGAGTGGGGTGGGGGGAGGGGGGAGGAGCAGAGGGAGAGGGAGAGAGAGAATCTCCAGCAGACTCCACGCTGAGCGCAAAGCCTGATGTGGGGCCCAATCCCACGATCTCAAGATCATGACCTAAACCAAAATCAAGAGTCAGACACCCAACCGACTGAGCCACCCAGGCGCCCCTGTGTGTTAACTAGGCTCCACACCTAGCCTAGAGCCCAATGCGGGGCTTGAACTCACAACCCTGAGATCAAGACCTGAGCTGAGATCAAGAGTCAGATGCTTAACTGACTGAGCCCTCCAGGCACCCCAGAAAGGGGAGAGTTTTAAGGGAAAAGGAATAGCAAGTGCAAAGGCCCTGAACAGGAAGAAGCGTGGTGTGTTCAAGGGACAGCAAGGAGTAAAAGAGGGTGGGCTTGCGGGAGATATAAGAGCTAAGGCAGAGGAGTGTAGAGGCCAGACTGTGGGGGGCCAGCGTTCTCAGCTGGGATGCGAATTTAATCACCAGGGGAGCTGGTGACATTCCCAATGCCTGTGAACAATTAAATCAGACTCTGGGGGTAGAAGCCCAAACGTCAGGAATTTTAAAAGCTCACCAGATGCTGGAAACAACAGGTTAATGGATAAACAAGCTGAGATTTATCCACACAACGGAATGCTACAGCAGTCAAAAGGAGCAAGCTACTGATAAATGTAAAAACTTACATGATCTCAAAGACATCATGCTAAGTGAAAGAAGCCCATCTCAAAGATTACATACTGTGTGGCTGCATATATTTGACATTCTCAACAACACAAAACCACAGCGATGTTAGAAAAGATCACTGGTCAACGGGAGTTATGGGTGGGGAGGGGGTGTGGCTGCAAAAGGAGTGTTTTGGGAGGATGCAACTGTTCTTATCTTGATTGCCATGTGTGTGAAATGAATTTATACATGTGTTAACATTCATTGAACTGTACACTAAAAGAAAAAAGTTATGGGGCGCCTGGGTGGCTCAGTCGTTAAGTGTTTGCCTTTGGCTTGGGTCATGATCCCAGGGTCCTGGGATCGAGCCCCGCATCGGGCTCCCTGCTCTGCGGGAAGCCTGCTTCCCCCTTCCCCCTCTCCCTCTCCCCCTGCTTGTGTTCCCTCTCTCTCTGTGTCTCGGTCAAATAAATAAACGAAATATCTTTAAAAAAAAGAAAAAAAGTTATTTTTATGGTATGATAATTTAAAAAATAAAATTAAAATAATCTCCCCAGGTAATCTCAATGTGCAGCCAATGTTGAGACACTGGTGATGGCCCTGAAGACCATTTGAAGGAGTTTTTCATTCTCTTCAGAACCATGGGGAGCAAGAGAGGGGCATCCCTGGGATGGGAACCCCCAGGAGGATTCATACATTGAGGCTGGTCCAGGGAGACCACTCTTTGGTCTGAAGGCACCAGAGGGATGAGACATACTCCGGTCTGTTTCATGAATTCATTCAATCGTTATTCAGCACCTCAGTTGTGCTGCCTATACCTGGGAAACAAAGCAAGACAAAAATTAAACTACTCTTTCCTCCTACCAGGCAAGGAGAAAGGAGTATTTAGAGATTGCAAGGGGGAAATCTGGGAAGGGAGCCAGAAGCCGGTATTTCCGATCCCCACACTTGGCTAGAGTCTCCGTGCTTGATTCCCTGGAACCTGGGGTTCTCATGGAAAAGTTTTTGGGGGTCAGAGTGAGGAGACAGTGTCCCTCAGATGCCACATCTGATCAAAGTCTCTGTGACTGTCACCCTTAGGACTCGGGGTTTCCATGAGGATTTGGGGGTCTCCCATCACATCCATGTGGCGCCCTATTTATCTCTCCCCTCCTCTACTTCCACTCTGGCCCCACCTCATCCTTGTGCCCCTATCCCTGCCTTAGTCTCCTCCCTGGCTTCTAGACCCAGACCTTCTCTCTTATCTACTCTCCCACTGGGCAGCCAGGGGGATCTTCTTTATTATTTTTTTTTTTCAGGGGAATCGTCTTAAAGCCTAAATGTGAGTTTCTCTTCCACAGCTAGAATCTTCCACGGCTCCCTAGTGTGCCCAAGGTAAAATCAGCTCTTCATAATGAATATTTAAGGTCCCTCATAATCTAGTCCCAAAAGACAATTTTGTTTCTGGCTTCTCTCCTCTCCCTATTCTTCCCTGAACTCTAGTCCTCTTAATCCCCTAATGGCAGGTCTGGGAAGGCTTTGAACCTAGCCCCTCAACCTGTCTCCTACCCTCCTGGTCAAGGCTGCTCTGGCAGAGTTGTTGAGGACCCTGGGAGGCCCTAATAACATGGTGGCTAAGAGACCAGGCTTGGGGACTCTGGAGTCAACCTAAATGGTCAGCAGTAGGATGCTGCTCTGCTAAATTATGGCTCTTGACCAAAACACAGGATTTACAGTAAATACATAGGATAAAGGAACACATTAGATGACATCACATGAGTATAATCAGGCAAATACAGCACGTGGAGCATTCTATAAGACATCTGGCCTGGGCTTTTTCGGGAAGTCAATACTATTTTTTTTTTTAAAAATCATGGGGCGCCTGGGCGGCTCAGTCAGTTGAACCTCTGACTTGGTTTTGGCTCAGGTCATGATCTCAGGGTCATGAAATCCAGCCCTGTGTTGGGCTCTGCGCTCAGCAGGAAGTCTGCTTGAGATTCTCTCTCTCTCTCTCTGCCCCTCCCCCGCTCGCACTGTCTCAAATAAATAAATCTTTAAAAAAATATCATGAGGACTGTACCAAAAATATACCCAAAACACTAAAGAGACATAACAACCAAATGCGAAGCATGAACATGGATTGACTTTAGTTTAAAAAATAATAATAACAGCTATAAACACATTTTGGAGACAATTGGGGAAATCTGAACATGAATGTGATAGTAGATACTAAGGAATTATTGGTATTTTCTTAGATGTGAGAACGGTGGTGTGGGTATGTAGGAGGATGTTCTTTTTATTAAGATTTATTTTAGAGAGAGAGTGAGAGAGAGAGAATGAGCAGGGGAAGGGGCAGAGGGAGAGGGAGACAATCTCAAGGAGACTCCCTGCTGAGCAAGGAGCCCGACACGGGTCTCACCTCAAAACCCCAAGATCATGACCTGAGCCGAAATCAAAAGCCAGATGCTCAACCGACTGAGCCACCCATGCACTCCTGTTCTTACTCTTAAAACATGCATGCTGAGATGCCACAAGGTCTATAACTTACTTTCAAATGATATGGGACACATGTTTATATTAAGAGATAAGGAAAGAGGAGAGAAAAAGCAAAGATGGCAAGTTGCTGGATCTAGGTGGAAGGTGTGAAAGTGGTCTGTGGTCATTCTTTAAACTGTGTTTGCAAATTTTTATGCTAAGTGTCAGAGAAAATGAAATCATCAATGATGAGAGTCCATACAACAGAACAATCTGCAAACGTTAAAAATGAGACAGATCAGCGAACCATAGATAAAATTAACAAAGCCCAAATTGGCTGTTTGAAAAGATAAACGAGACTGATAAAATCCCTAGCTACATGAAAAGAAAAAAGAGAACAGAAATGACCAATATCAAGAGTGAAAAAGAGGTTATCTCTACAAATTCTGCAGTTAGATTTGACAATTTAGATGAAGTGACGATTCCTTGAAAAACACAAGGAATGAAAGCTTGTGAAATAGAACACAGGAAGAGCCCTATATTTATTAAAGAAATTGAATTCATTATTTAAAAAAACTTCCCATAAGATAAATAAACAAAATCTTAAAAAAAAAAAAAAAAGCAAGCAAACTTCCCACAAAGACAACTGGCCCAAATGGCTTTACTGGTGGATTCTATCAAAGATTAAAGAAGGGGGCACCTGGGTGGCTCAGTCGTTAAGCGTCTGCCTTCGGCTCGGGTCATGATCCCAGGGTCCTGGGATCGAGCCCCGCATTGGGCTCCCTGCTCAGTGGGAAGCCTGCTCTCCCTCTCCCACTCCCCTCTGCTTCCGTTCCTGCTCAAGCTATCTCTCTCTGTCAAATAAATAAATAAAATCTTAAAAAAAAAAAAAGATTAAAGGAAGAAACAACATAGAGCTTTTCAAATTTGAGACAGAACTATATGTGCTGAGATGGGAATGATCTTTCAAAATAGATTCAGTTAAAAAAAAATCAGTGTGCAAAGGAATGAATAGTAGCCTCTCATTACATAATAAATAAAGGAGATATATAGGTGCATTTTCTGTCTTTGCAAGGATAGCCCACTGCCTTACAGGGACCAAATTGAGGGGCTGAAATTCAGGAGTGGGAGAAAGACTGATTTTTCACTCTGTCCCCTTCTGTATTGTTTTAATTTTTAAACATGAACTGTGCATGGAATTAAAAATAAAAAACAGCTTAAAACTTCAGCTCAAGCTTTGCTGGATTTACAGTCTGACTCTAGTCACGTGTTCTGTGAATTGGGTACTGATGAAAGACTGCAGAAAGAGGCTGCATGGCTAAAATCTTGAGGGGACAAGGTCATTAAACCCACACTTAGCCACCCACTGGCTGTGTGATTTCAGGTAGGTAGCTCTACCTCTCTAAGCCTCTGCTTTTAACACCTGTGAATTAGGGGTTATACAGTAAAGGATTAATTTTGCCCAGTTCCTGGGAGGTAACCTCTTGGAATATCCTGCTTGGTAAGAGTGTTTTTGTTTACCTGGGACATGCAGTGTCAGCTTGACTCTGGAGGAGCTGGAGACTAATGTCAGTCACATGGGAGTACAGCTGTGACTATGTGACTGACCCCCCCATTGAAAGCCTGGACACCAAGGCTCATGTGAGGGCCCCTGACTGCAGTCCTCCGGGTCTGTCGTCATGCACTGGGGCTGGGAGCATGGAGTGCTGTTTGCTCAGTGGCCCTGGGAGAGAATGACTAGAAGCTTGTGCCTGGGGCCACCTGGAACCCATGGACCTCTTCCCTTTGCTATTTTTAATCCGTATCCTTTCCCTGGGATAAACCGTGACTGTGAGTAAAATAGCTCTTCTGAGTTCTGTGGGTCCTTCTAGTGAATTACTGAACCTGAGGTGGTTTTGGGGATCCCCAAACACAGGAGTGATGAACAGTGTATACCTCACCGGGGGCAGAGGCACCAGGGAGACTGTGCACACACAGTACCTAATGATCACAGCCGGTACTTACTGAGCGCATATTGTGGACCAGACTGTGTGAGCTCATGAACTCACCGGATCCTCAAAACAGCCCCATGAGACTGATACTATGATTCATGTCTCCTTTTTATTTTATTGTGAAATGTACTGTACATTCAGGCATATAAAATGTAGGTGTATGGCATTAAAAAAATACTTAGAGGGACACCCGGGTGGCTCAGTCGGTTAAGTGTCTG